>NC_135808.1:14593805-14618805 GCF_964213995.1 Mustelus asterias
CCTCTTGCTATGAAGGCCAACATACCACCTGCCTTCTTTACTGCCTGCTGTACCTGCACATTCATTTTCGGCGACTGATGCACGAGGACAGCAAAGTCTCGCTGAGTATCCACCTCTCTCATTTTACACCCATTCAAGTAATAATTTGTCTTTCTATTATTGCTACCGAAGTGGATAACCTCATATTTATCCACTTTACACTGCACCTGTCTAAACATTCAGTCTTTCTGAATCACGTGGAAACATCGCTGCTTCCTCTTCACGGCTCATCTTGCTGCCCCACTTTGTAAATTTGGGGATAATACATTCAGTTGACTCTGCCAATTCATTAATATATAATGTGAATAGCTGAGGTCCGAGCACAGATCCCTGTGGAACCCCACTAGTCACCAACTGTCATTCAGAAAAGAAGACTAATTTATGCCAACTTATTGCTGCCGCCTATCTGCTATCCAGCTTTCTTTCCAACTCTGTACATTAATGCAATCCCCTGTGCTTTAACCTTGCATAGTAACCTGTTATTTGAGACCTTATCGAAAGCCTTCTGAAACCTAAATAAACCACAACGGCTGGATCTCCACGATCAACTCTACGAGTTACATCCTCAAAGAATTCCAATAGATTCGTTAAGCATGAATTCTCTGCTGTATATCCATGCTGACTGCGTCTGACTATACCACTGACTTCCAATTGCTGAGTTATGAAATCATTGGTAATGAACTCTAACGTCCCCAGTACAGACGTTACAATCACTGGTCTCTAGTTTCCCTCTTCCTCTCTATGTCTCTTTTTGAGTAGTGGGCTTACATGAGCTACTCTCCAATCTATAGGAAACAGCTCAGAGTCCAAAGAATTTTGGAAAATGACAACCACTGGATCATAAATGTCAGAAATGTTCATTTCTGTCAATCTTTTTCTCTTTACATACCGATAGAAACTTTACAGTACTTTTTTTCCCCAAACCTTGCCTTCCTACTCTATTCTCCCTTCTTAATCGATCCCTTGATTCTGGTTCGCTGAATATTAAACTGCTCCCAAATCTCAGGCCTATTGCGTTTTTACCAATTTCTCTCTTGCACCTGATACTATCTCTAATTTCCTTTGTAAACCATAATTTGCTCACAATTTCCTTATCACTCTTACACGAAACAGGAATAAACAATTTCTGGAGTTCACCTATTCATTCTTGAAATGCCTGTCATTGCCTGCACTCTGTTCTCCCTTTCAGTAATATTTCCCAGTTCAGCATGGCCAATTCATGCCTCATACCATCATCATCACCTTGATTGAGATAGGGGAACCTGGTCTCAGATTGAACTACACCTCTATCGACCTTCATAAAGAATTCGACCATATTATTGTCACTCGTCCCCAAGGATTCTCTCAACTAGATTGCAAACTAATCCTTTCTCGTTGCACAACACCCATTCCAGGATGGCCTGTCCCCTTGTTGGTTCCTCAAAATACTGCTCCAGAAAACCGCCTCCTATGCACTCCAGGAATTGCTCCTCTATTTCACTGTGACGACTTTGACTCTCCCGATCTATATGCATTTTAACGTCGCCCATAAATACAGGTGTTCCTTTAACACATGCATCTCTGATATCCTGCATAATACTTTCCCCAAGATTATCACAACAGTTTGGTTGTCTGTGTAACACTCCCTCCAATGTTTTTGCCCTTTGTTATTTCTTAACTCGATTCTTGCAGATCCCACATAATCTATCCTCATATCGTAACGATATCATCTTTGATCAACAATGCAGCTCCATCATCTTTTACTTTTTGTCTGTCATTCCTTAACACTGAATAGCCCTCAATGTTTAGTTCCCATCCTTGGGCACGTTGGAGCCACGTCTCCGTGATGCCAAATATATCGTACCCCATTTCCATCTAAATTGGATATTTTGTTTCCTTACTATGTAAATGCTTAGTATAAATAACATGATATTCTGTAAATTTCGGGTGTCATTGCAGGCTTCTCTGCCAATTCAATATTACTTCAATTTCACGATTCATCTTATTGGCTCAAAACATAATCTTTTTCTGATTTCAGGCCAGTTCTTGCAAGTGTATGCGTACGAATGTAGGCGCTGAACCTGACCAGAAAATGTCTCTACTGCTTGTGTTCTGTTGATAGGAAATCAACTGTCTACGTGATTATTTTATTACAAATTAATATATTTTGTCGGCATATGATTTTTTTTTCATTGTAAAAAATGCTCCAATTTTATCTGATGCACAGCATCATATGTGAGGAAGGACCAGCGGTAGTGCGTGAGGGAAGTACAGAATGGGATGATGTTTTGACCTCTGAATGAACGGCGTGCAGGCATTCAAACAAATAAACGTTAATTTCTCACAACTTGAAGTCCCATGTCTCAGCTATTTGTATTTGACGTGAACACTCATTGAACTTGATATGTCTTTTGAATGCCCATACTGCAGCGTGTTGGGCAATTGACAATTTTATAAACGGTCCGATGGAACAGCTCCAAGATATCATAGAAGCATAGAGAATCATAGGATCCTGCAGTGCAGAAGGAGACCATTTGGCCAATCGAGTCTGCACCGACCACAATCCCACCCAGGCCTTATCCCCATAATCCCATGTATTTACCCCAGCTAGTCGCCCCGACGCTAAGGGGCAATTTAGCATGTCCAATTCACTTCACCCGCCCATTTTTGGACTGTGGAAGGAAACCAGAGAACCCGGAGGAAACCCAAGCAGACACGGGGAGAATGTGCAAACTGCACAGACAGTGACCCGAGGCCAGAATTGAATCTGTGAGGCAGCAGTGCTAACCACTGTGCCACCGTGCCGCCCCGGAAAGAAATACATCAGTGTACGTAACGTTTTCATGTCTGGGTTTGTACTCGTTGGAGTTTAGAAGGATGAGGGGGGATCTTATGGAGACTTATAAGATAATGCGGGGGCTGGATAGGGTGGAGGCGGAGAGATTCTTTCCACTTAGTAAGGAAGTTAAAACTAGAGGACACAGCCTCAAAATAAAGGGGGGTCGGTTTAAGACAGAGTTGAGGAGGAACTTCTTCTCCCAGAGGGTGGTGAATCTCTGGAATTCTCTGCCCACTGAGGTGGTGGAGGCTACCTCGCTGAATATGTTTAAAGCGCGGATGGATGGATTCCTGATCGGTAAGGGAATTAAGGGTTATGGGGATCAGGCGGGTAAGTGGTACTGATCCACGTCAGATCAGCCATGATCTTATTGAATGGCGGGGCAGGCTCGAGGGGCTAGATGGCCTACTCCTGCTCCTATTTCTTATGTTCTTATGTTACGCTGTTCTACGTGTACAGTGTCAATTGAAGTGAAGGTACTTAATACAAAGGTACCCCCTGCTCGTCAAAACCAATTGAAGTGCAAAATAGAAACCTTTGCTACAATTCTGTCTGACTAAGCCTTCGTTTGCATGTTTATTTTTGTTGTTGGAGATAATTCTATCCCTGTTGGGAAAGATCTAACGTCTTGGGGCTCTGATGATCATTTAAAATGTGATGCAAATCCGTGAATATGCAACCTTAATATTACACATTACTTGGAGACATTTATCTTTCAAATACCTCCATATTAATTGCATCATGTTCCTGCTTGCCTTTCCCAATGCCTTATTTTCCAACATCCGGATGCTTTGCCCCTCTTTCTCCCGATGTTTCAGGTTCTACTCTATATCTTGCGGTTCTCTCGAAGTACATAATTCATTGTCAGAAGCTTCTTTCATATTTTCATTAGTGGTCCGCTTTACAGTTAAGTCTGAATTCATCCACTGGACGATGGGAATGACCCCCAGTACTCAGGCCCAGAAGTTCAGAACGACATAAAAATGTAACGCAATGCTGCCAATGCATTTCTCAAAAAGTTATCGTTCAACTCATTAACTCCATGATTACGGACGTACTAAGTTGCTTTACATTGGTTACTCGATGTGACTCTATCCGCTCTCATTTCTTACGTTTTACCTTGGAGCTTTTCCATTGGGTTGTTTACAATACAGCCAATTGTTCAACGATACAGCGACATAGACGTGTATGGGGCACACGAATCGAGTAAGTAATTTTCAAATTATAGTAATTGTGTCACAGCTCTTTGCAAAGCTTTAAAGTTTACATATATTTCATTTGCGAGCACTGCATTCAGAATTTCCAACCATCAGCCCCAACCATCCTTATTCATGTTGTCCTGTTTCAGCGACAGTTACAATATTCAGTACTACCTGAGGCTATGCATATAACCAGGGAATACATTTTTAAAAATCGGAAGCCTCTTTTTTCTTATCAGCGAACAATGAGTAGTGGAGTAAATGCTTGGGTCATTATTTTCTTCATGCAACTGCCTGAATAAATGTAATTTTGTGCCAAGGGGAAATCCATTTCTTTTACGAAATATAATGATGGGCGATGGCAAGAAGCGAAACCTTTCTATTAAACTGCATAAATGACAGAAGACTTTGGCTCATGAAATGGATTTTCTCCTCTTTAATGTGTGTGCATCACTAAATCTAATATTTATTAGGTGACATTGCCTCAGCAATATTCGAGTATTTTATATAGTCGTTTGGCTGATTAAATCATGGCGAGACAAATAAAAAAAAATACTGTCCTACTGGCATTGTGCTCATTACTCAGGCTGAAACTCCTGCTCTGAGTTATGTGGTCCTCATTGACGATATTTCACACCAATTATTTAAATAGTTATGCACTGTGTTGCCCTGTTACAACACGGCTCAAATGACCCTTCGGGGTCCCAGAGTTCTGCTCGTTTAATTGTTTAATTTAATTTGTGCAAGATTCTATCGAAAATCAATTAACAAGTGAAGTTTAATTATTCGGGGTTGGATAAGATGCTTTTTTGGACAATCACTTCAGGTTCGATGGGATGAACGACCTCATTCTGGACTGTGAGATTTCTCTTCTATTTGGGGGTGGCACGGTACACGGTGGTTAGCACTGTTGCCTCACAGGGTTAGGGACCCGGGTTCGATTTCTGGTCGCTGCCTCGCTGTGTGAATCTGGCATCTTCTCTATCTTTGCAATGTCATAAAGAAATGTCATCACCCAGCAGATACTGAAAAAATCGAGTAGTTTAACAGTTATTTCTCCTTTCAGATATTGCAAAACTGGAAAAACGTTTAAAAACGGCAGGTGCGAAACGCGAATATATCAGTTTCAACAATAATCTAAATTGCCATTTATATAAATGTCAAAGCCATCACTTGGAGACGATTGTTTTTGCGATAGTTGTGTGCCAGCAATGTTTTCAGACTAATAAACATTTTGTATATCCCAACTATTGAAGTATTCATACGCTGAAAGTAATCATGCATTGCTCCGAATCAAGCAATTATCCATTAATTTATAAAGCTTTCCTAAGATATTATAAAGTAACTGATCCTGGGCAGTAAGAGACGCTTTAATTTATGCACTTTCATTCGATCAAAACCGCTTTCAAATTTGGAGGAGGATGGCGTATGGGTTATTCCTGAACCTCCTTCATAATCATGTTTTCGTTGGCAAATTTTGAGTAATTGGATCTGGAGTTTGACGCGCCTGTAGTTCCTCTATTCACTCCTCTTGTTGCTTTTCGCTCAACAGAGGACACCGTCGACGACAGAGATTTAGGTAGGCGATCAATCACGTGTTGTCAAAATTTGCTGTTGCAAATAATTATTCACTGTCTTTAATTTTAATTTCTAAAACATATTGAAAATGGTGACGGCTTTGCTGTGTAACTTGAGTTTATGTTCGACAAAATTAAATCATTGTGCACTATTTGTATTTTTTAGTTGCCCTATAAATTGCGTTGATGCTGGAAAAATGGGCCGATTTGCCATTTGCCATTAAATGGACCGCAAAGCCAAATTATCAATATTTTTGAATCTGCATTTTTCTATCCTTGAACATAATTTCGGGCAATATAGATGAACGGAAATTATACTAATTTGCGACTCTTTCAGTCAGCCGGAAAATGAAATTACTCTGGGCGTGATGTGTTACCTATGGAAAGATTGGTGTTCGGGATAATATCGCTCCTTCAAAGCTCAGATAAGTGTCAAATGGAGGGGCAGCAGATATATGGAACTTCCTGTTCCATTCTTTCTAATGGTCTTTAAATAATTCATTCAGCGATGAGAATTTCACCTACTGCATCATTCGTTGAGCACATTTTGTTTGCATAATTATTCTGCTCTTTCAAGCTGTCTTTTCTCACACTAATTTAAATTAAATTAAGGTCATAGCAGTAACTGCTCCGTTGTGTCTGTTAATGGTTGGCAATATTTGCTTCATATGCCTGATATTTAGATCCATGTGGTGTTACGGATGAACACACTTTTCTGTTACATGCATTTTGTTACACTCACAATCTATTATTTTCTCATTCGTGCTTCGGTTAGTGGGACAGATGAACGAAACATATTTTTCAGCTTTATCTGATGATGTAGTTACAACCTTACAGTAGACAGTGAAGTTTTGTCACACGCATCTTCACACGGACAATACTCATTGTCTAGTGCAACGTTGAGTGTAATGCACGTAAACACCCGGTAGTCAATATTAATAATGAAATAAAAACTTCGATATGTGCGACTCTCGCAGTATTCCTTGAAATTATCTGGATGGAAATAATTTTAGAAGAAAATATCTTTCATTCCTATGTAGCATTCTCCCTTGTCATGCCGTCACTTCAATTAAAATATGAGGGAATTAAGTATTTTGTTTTATTCATTTGTGGGACATGGGCGTCACAGGATGGCCAGCATCTATTGTCCATCTCTAGTTGCTCTTGGTCAGAGAGCAGTACATTGTCAACTACATTGCTGTGGCTCTGGAGTTGCATGTATCCCAGACCAGGTAAGGACAACAGATTTCCTTCCCTAAAGGACATCAGTGAGCCAGTTGGATATTTCCGACAATCGGCAATAGTTTTATAGTCACCAGTCGATTCTTAGTCCAGATATTTTTCATTGAACTCGAATTTCACCAGCTGCCATGACAGGGTTCATATCCGGGACTTCGAACCTTTAACTGGGTTTCTGGATTAGTTGTCGAGCGAAAATACCACTATTATTCCCATTCAGGTAATCATTAATGCCCTCATGCCTACATCGAATGAGACTGCCTCCACCACACTTCCACACAGTACATTCATTTCCCAACCACTCGTTGTGTGGAAAACAGTGTGAAACTTATGTCCAAATGAACTCGGTCAACCCCTTTACTGATTTGATGATCTGTATAAAATATCTTCTTAGTCTTCTCCTCTACTCGTGGAACAGCCCACATCGCTTCAATGTCTCCACATAACTGAACTTACTTACCCCGAAACAATTCTTGTCACTCGTGTCATGTATAAGTTTAGCATAGTCTACTTGCCTTCGTACTCCTGTAGGAAAACAATTTCTGAGCTACAAAGAGATAGTAATTGGACATTGACATGCTCGTGAGTGGGCAACATTTTGAATGTTGGAGCGTTGCATGATATGGCAGAATGTGTTGCCTTCGAACTTCGTGAGGGAACACTTTGAATGGAAAGTGACTGTAGAATGTTCTGCTATCAAGGACATTCGTGCAAGAATAACAAATTTAATGTTTTCAGATGCAGCAAGTATTTAGGAATACAAATTGAATGTTTGTACATGTTGCAAGGATGTTGAACATTAAAATAGGGAAGTCCCTTTGCAATTGTGGCCTCACCTGGACGATTCAGTTCAGCTTTCGTCTTTTGACTTCAGAGGTTTTGCGAAGGCTGATTTCTGAGATGAAGTTTATATTAGTTCCCATAATCCCAAGTATGCACCCTACTAATCCCTCACACTAAGTGGCAATTAAGCTTAACCAACCAAACTAACCCACACATCATTGTATACCTTTGCCTCAATAGAGCAGGGAACCAGCATACTCACAGAGTTGCTAGTCCAATTGTACGTATTAGGGACATTTTTTTCGACGATGATAATTAGAGCAATGGACCACACAGAGCGGTCATTATACTTGAGTAAAACATTGACAGAGTGTGCTATTGGGAGACTGACCGGGTGACCAAATGGCATATTGCAGCGCCCAACTCCTATTTGACTATGCTTCCATATTGATCCTGTCCATCGCAGATGCTCAGCCAATCAAGAATACGATAGAGGAACTGTTTCTGCACCTAAATGTTTCACTTTCATGCTGGCCCCGCATATACATTGGAGCCCTTGTCCATCGAAATTCCTCTCTTAATGTGGCCATACTCTGTGACATTTCGGCAATCGTGCTTTGTGCGATAGAAAACAAAGTACTAAGAATACACGGAGAGAAGACCTTCCGCCATGTTCTTCTGTTGCTTGGGAGACCAATATTTCAAAAGGTTGTCCTCTTGTTATACATTACCCACGGCCGGAGGTATCCTCTCAGCACTGACCTTGTCAAGCCTCTCTTCACTTTAAAAAGAAAAAAATAATTAGACAACGATTGCTACTCCAATGACTATCAGGCAAACACGGTCATGTTTTCATTATACCACAAACGCGACATTCCATAGATCAATTTGAACAGCTTCGAATACAATTATATGTCCCATCATGCAAAGCGATCAAAAATGAACACTGTACTCCATGTGAACCCGCCACTGCCCTGTACATTCCTTCTGGAGACCTCGCTAATTCTTCAGTCCATCTCCCTCTCAATAAATATTCACGTTCATTTGGTCTTTGGGATTATTTGCTGTTCTTCATGCTATCCTTCACCATTTGTATGCAAGGAAACACTGCATCCTTAATCACCTATTCTGGCAAACATTAGACTAATGGGCCTAACCTGCCCTTTTTCTGTCTGCATTGATGCCATTGATTATTGATTCTGTCTTAGCTTTGCCTTCATGTAAATCAATTTGTTTTCTTTTAATGGAAAGTTTGCTATAAGCCCAGACTTTCAGATTTCGGAATAAATTATGACCAATAGGTGGACCAAATGTATGTTCCATATGTTTATTGCAAATGATTTGTTGACTGCAAAGAGTTAGTTGCTAACGTCAATGTCAGAATTTATTTTCATTTATCGTGTGATGCACAAACGGCTGACGCAGAAAGGTGCAGCTTGGTTACTCCTCGTTGTCCATTTATTAGAAGTTTAAATTTGACCCAAGATGTGCATATATGAAAAGGAAGTCAAACGAGCACATGTTGATGATACGATTTGAACCATATTCAGCTCAAAATATTATGCACTCTTTTGCTTTCAGAAATCAGAAATATTAAAGCCAATTGTGCAAAAATAGGTAAGAAACGATGGCGAGTATTATACTGCAATTAGAACTTAGCGTCACATTTCAAATGATCTTAAACTGTTCTTACAATACACATTGAAATGTATTAATTTTATTATTGAATCAGTTTGAATCAATGTTCGAGGCATTTCTCAAATCTTTCCAAATTATGCTTTTAACTTGCAAATTGCGAACTTCATTGAGAATGCGCACTGGAAGATATATTAAACTTTTGTGAATATTCAAAAGTCAGTTTGCAAAACAAACACTTCCTGTAATTGAATTTATCCAAATATACTTTTAGAAATTGATCAGCTACGTGCCAGATAAATTGCCATTTCTCTAATATTTTAATGTTTGTTTTGACACCCTGGTTAACAGAAGCGGAAAAGGACGCAGGTAAATGCATAAGGAATGAGCAATACTCGCAGACCTAATCATTATCCAAAGGAGAAAATACTGGGAAATCTCAGGAGGTCTGAGAGAAAAGAGCTGACGTTTCGAGTCCAGATGACCCCTTTTGTCAAAGCTAAAAGGCAGAGAAATTGGGAGATATTTACACTGCTGGATGAGAGAGCAAAAGATGAGTTATAGCCACAAAAACAAGGGGAAATTCTGCTGATGGCAGGACACAGAACTAATATGAGGTGTGAATGGCCAAACAGCAAATATTCTGAAATCGGAGGGTAAGCTGTGACAGATGAAGATGCCGGGGGAGAGGGGAATGGGTGGGAAAGAGGTAAAATTGAGAAACGGGTGGGGGGGGGGGGGGGGGGGGCGGGGGAGGGGGGGGGGGCGGGGAGGGGAAAGCAAAGGGGGAGAAAAGGTAAGGAAAGGTGGTAAATTGGAGCAAAAGTGGAGGAGAAAGATAAATAAAGAAAGACAATCAAAGACAATGAAGGTAGAGAACAGGTTAACATTAAATGATATTTAGGCATTTAGAGATGCAAGGACTGATTAGAGACAGTCACCATGGCTTTGTGAGTGGGAAATCATGTCTCACAAATTTAATTGAGTTTTTGAAGGGGTAAGCAAGAAGGTAGATGAGGGCAGTGCAGTTGATGTTGTCTACATGGACTTTAGCAAGACCTTTGACAAGGTACCGCATTGTAGGTTGTTGCATAATGTTAAATTTCACGGGATCCAGGGTGAGGTATCTAAATGGATACAAAATTGGCTTCCTGACAGAAGCCAGAGGGTGGTTGTAGACAGTTATTTTTCAAACTGGAGGTCTGTGACCAGCGGTGTGCCTCAGGGATCAGTACTGGGCCCACTGTTATTTGTTATTTATATTATTGATTTGGATGAGAATGTAGGGGGCATGGTCAGTAAGTTTGCAGATGACACCAAGATTGGTGGCATGGTGGAGAGTGAGGAAGGCTATATCCAATTGCAGCGGGATCTTGATCAATTGGGCCAGTGGGCTGACAAATGGCAGATGGAGTTTAATTTGGACAAATGCGAGGTAATGCATTTTGGTAGATTGAACCAGGGCAGGACTTATTCAGTTAATGGTAGGGCATTGGGGAGAGTTACAGAACAAAGAGATCTAGGGTTACATGTTCGCAACTCCTTGAAAGTGGGTCACACGTGGACAGAGTAGCGAAGAAGGCATTCGGCATGCTTGATTTCATCGGTCAGAACATTGAATACAGGAGTTGGGACGTCATGTTGAAGTTGTACATGACATTGGTAAGGCAACACTTGGAATACTGTGTGCAATTCTGGTGACCCTATTATAGAAAGGATATTATTGAACTAGAAAGAGTGCAGAAGAGATTTACTAGGATGTTAGCGAGACTTGTTGGATTGAGTTATAAGGAGAGGCTGAATAGACTCGAACTTTTTTCTCTGGAGCTTTGGAGGCTGGGGGTGATCTTATAGAGGTCTATGAAGTAATGAGGGGCATATACAAGGTAGTCAATATCTTTTCCCAAAGGTAGGGGACTCTAAAACTAGAGGGTATAGGTTTAAGGTGAGAGGGGAGAGATATAAAAGTGTCCAGAGGAGCAATTATTTCACAACGAGGGTGGTGAGTGTCTGGAACATGCTGCCAGAGGCAGGTAAAATTTTATCTTTTAAAACGCATTGAGATAGTTACATGAGTACGGGGTTTAAAAAAATTAAAAATAAGGGCGGCATGGACAAGTTGGGCCGAAGGGCCCGTTTCCATGCTGTAAACCTCCATGACTCTATGACTATGACTCTATATGAAAACAAAAGGGCTGAGTTGGGGTAGAGCTAATAATCAGAAATTGGTAAATTCGATGTTGGGACCTAAGGCTCTAAAGTGCCTGGACGGGATATTAAATGCCGTTACGCCAGTTTCCATTGAGGTTTGCTGCAACATTGCAGCAGGCTAAGGACAGACATGTGGGCATGGCTGCAGGCTCGTGTGTTAAAATGGCAAGCAATTGGGAAGGTCAGGGATCTGCTTGTGCACAGACCGAAGGTGCTCAGCAAAGCGACCACCCAGTCCAGATTTGGTCTCTCCTATATAGAGGAGACCGCATTGGGGGCAGCGAATGCAATAGACTAATTTGAAAGCGGTGCAAGTGAAACATTGCTTAACCTGCTTGACTGTTTTGGACCTTGGATGGTTAGCATGGAAGAGGTAAAGGGGCAAGTGTTACACATTCTGCGATTGCATTGGAAGGTGCCATGGGTGATGGAAAAGGTGTTGCGTATAGTGGAGGACTGGACTAGGTTATCCCAGAGCGACCAGTCTCTGTGGAATGCTGACGGAGGGAGTAAAAGGAAGATGGGTTTGGTGGTGGCATCACGCTGCAGTTGGCGAAAATAGTGGAGGATTATGCTTTGCATTTGGAGGCTGGTGGGGTGAAATGTGAGAACAAGTGGGATTCTATCCTTGTTCTAAGAGGGAGGGTAGGGGACGGGGTCATGTCCCAGGAGATGGACCGCACGCTGTTGAGGGCCCTCTCGACAACTGTAGCTGGGAAACCATGGTGGAGGAAGAAGGAACGCATATTAGAAGCACCACTTTGAAAAGTGGTGTCATCGAAACAAATGCGATAGAGATGAAGGAGCTGAGGGAAAGGGATGGAGTCATTACAGCATATAGGGTGCGAAGAATGGCAGTCCAGATAGCTGCAGCAGTCAGTGGATTTGCAATGGATATTCGTAAATTAACTATTGCCGGAAATGGAGACAGAAAGCTCAAGGAAGAGAAGGGAAGTATCTGAGATGGACCAGGTGAAGGTGATGGAGGGGTGGAAACTATCCCCCCTTTTCTTACCTTTTGTCCCCGTTGGCTTCCCCGTCCCCTCTTTGTCTGAATTTTACTTCTCTCCCACCGATCCCCCCTCCCGCTTCATCTTCATATGTCGCAGCTTACCCTCTGATTTCAGCTTCTCTGCCGTTTGGCCATTCGCACATTTTATTCTCTTTATGGACTGCCATTAGCCGCCTTTCCCCTTATTTTTGTTGTTATGGCTCATGTTTCATTCTCTCACACGACAGTACAAATATCTCTCATTTTCTAAGCCTGTGTTTTGACGAAGTGTCATCTGGACTCGAAATGTCAGCTCTTGTTCTCCTCTTGCAGATACTGCCACACCTGCTGAGATTTTCCATCTTTTTCTCTTTTGGTTTCAGATTCCAGTATCCACAGTAATTTGCTTTTATGACTTAATCATTGTGATAACTTAAGAGTTAACTTCATATTTTGTGCAGTTAATTTGCAATGTTTCATGGTGTCGTACAGTATATTCAGAAGTCAAACATTCACATTATCCAAAATTTGCATCCTCTTTTAAATTTGTGGCACTCTCGGTTTCATGATAACTTCCTTATTGCACGGACACCCTTATGTATGCTAAATCGCCGCTTATTTTTCTTCACATTACTTGGGAATCGGTTTTCTATTTGTCATTAACTACCTTAAGTAGAAACAGGAATGTAACGCAAAAGTTTAGCAGACCTATCAGCAATAGTAGAGATATAAATAGTGATACTGGACTTTAACTCTACTTCACCTCTCTATGGATGCTGCCTAACGTGCTGAAATTTCGAGAAATTTCTCATTTCATATCATCTCCTGTATCCACACTATTTTCATTTTTTTCATGTTTGTCTCCCTATCCTAACTTTTAGCTGCATGTCTGGTTATCTGTCACTCTACCTAACCTTACATATAATCATCAGAAGGCCATTTAGTACATGGAAAATATTTAGTGGTTCAATTGTACCAAGCCTGTCTTCCGATCTATTTCCAATCTACAATTTTTGTGCAAAAGCATAAACATTCAAGCAAAATAAATCTTATAAATATAAATTTGGAGCCATATTTAAATTAGTGGAGGAGATACAGTGGCCGTATTCGTTCACAGATGTTTCAAATTCTCCCCGAGGAAAATTGATTCCCTTAATATTAACTGCTTACTTCAATTCACAGATTAAGATAATTTTATTAGCTCATGATGCTCTCAGATATGGGACTGAGGTACTATTGCAACAAGTTGGAAAATAGATCAGTCATCTATAATTGCATGGTAGAGCGGATTCAAGGTTGACAACTGCTTAAACATAAATTTATTTACTTACTCTTACATATGATGTGGGTGTTGATTGACCAGCCAATATAATTGTTCATAATTGTTCATCAGCTGGTAGCAGCGGTCCCGGTTCATATATCCCCACCTTCTATATTCAAATGGGGCCATTGCCATTAGTGTTTTTAGGAATTAATTCCCTTGTTTGCCAACTAGGCTAAGATAAAGGTAAATGTTCTGGATCTTGACAATATCGTTGACCAAGATTCTGAAGTACAGTTACAAGCTTGGGTCGGTTAAAATATGCAAAGTGGTCAGTATATTTAGTCTATAGGCAAAGTCAAGAAATCCCATCGAACCAATTACGTCCCTTAAAATGTAGGGTCAATTTTCTGTAAAGTTGCTGATGTTTACCTGACAATGCTGTTCAAGGCACTGGCAGGGAGGCAGGAAGTGAGGGGCACATATTTCGGGGTAATAGCTTGCTAAAGCAAAGCAATAGCTTGCTGAACCATTTTTTTAACCTGGGTGCAGTCGATTACATTCAGCTACACGCATCATTAAATTCCACACATGCTACTGCATCAAAGTAGAATTTGAATAAATTGCTGATCAGACGCCGATCCGTCCATCCTCTCACCTCCTGCCTCCCTGCCAACGCCTTGAGCAGCGTTGTCAGGTAAGCTTCAGCAACTTTACAGACAATTGACCCTAAATTTTAAGGGACATAATTGGTTCAATGGGATTTCTTGACATTGCCTATAGTCTAAATATACTGTCCATCCGTCTATTCGTACATCCATTCATTCGTCTATCCAACCGTCCATCCATCTGCCCGTCCGTCCATCCACCCATCCAATTGTCTGCATTGTTATCTATTAACGAATCAAGCTCTTGAATGTTATTTCAAGAGTACCATCTCTCTTTCATTCTTTCTTTCAATTTCGTTGTTCCTGGTTTTCTTTTTTCGATCAAGTTGACTATCTGATAAACAGAATTTGGTCCAATATAGGCATTTTTACATTAGTTGGGGGGTTGGGGTGTTACTGACGGGACATACAGTAATTATCCACTATCAATTAACCTAAAAAAGGTGAAGATGATCTGCTTCTCAAAGGCACTTGGGCATTGCCAGCAAATAGTAGTCAAGCAAATTATTCCCAAGTTCCAAGAATGATTAAAGGAGTTCAGTGAAATTTGAATAATTTAAATTATTGAATTTTCTTTTAGAAATCGCAAAATTGGAAAAACGCGCTCAGGATGCAGGTTTGACGTCAAACATATATACATATAATTTCCACCGCAGTTGATAAAATAGTACTGTACCTTTTCAAACCTGTTTTGCAAAGTTAATACACATCGTTCGTTGTTGTTAAAATTGTGCAGTTCTGTTTCTCCAATGAGGTTCTATTTTTCTCTTATTTTACTGTTGATAAATGGGAATGAACGGTAGTAGTAAGGGCACCTACTAAATACCTTTGAGAAAAAGGTGGTAAACCACCTCTTGAAACATAACAGTCCTGTGGTATATTTGCACCAATGTTGATGGAAGCAAAAAATTTGCAAGAGTTTAAGCCAGTAACGGTAAAATAATGTGACAATAAATGGCCACATCAGAAAGTTGTGTGAATTAGAGAACCATTTGGAAGCAATTGTGTCGCCATGCTGATGTTCCAACTGTGCATATTTGCACTATTTGCATAGAATGTCCGTCGAACTGTTTCATTATAGTTTATAAAAGATACACACCCTTACGATTGTCCGCCTGCGCGCAGGAGGAAGTAAATTGTCCGCCTGCGCACAGGAGGAAGAAGGACAGAGATGCGAATCAGGCAGACTATTTTTTATGCCTTAGTATTGTTGGAACCACAGTCATCCAATAAGCTGGAAATTCCGTCACAATGCTTGCTTTCTGCCCGTAGTCGTTGACTTTGTGAGTTACGAGATGAGTTATTTGGAACAGGATTCCAAGCATCCTAACCACCTTGCTGCCAATGGTCTGACAGTGTTTGTTCTGCTGCATTCTTGTAAATTGTAACTTTGATTGTACGAAGCTCAAGGACGATCTTAATGGCAAGAAGAGCTTGTTGGACTGTCTATACTTTCAGCTATTAGTTGCTTTGCAATTGTATGACACAAACAATGCGATGAATGCGGAATTGGTTAGTAAAGACAAATTTCCACAATTCAAGACACAGGTTGGAGAATTTACAATGGGGCAAGAAGGAAATGGCAGATTCAATAAAACAACAAATTTCCCAACTGTCTTCACAGGGGAAGAGAGAAACGAATCTTCCTGGCATATTGGGGAGGAAAACTTAATTTGAATATTGGAAAGCAAATGTGTTGAAAGCAGCGTTTTCTCTGCAGGGGCTAAGTTTTGAGCTGAACCCAACCAATACAAAAACTTGGGAAACATAGCATGCTGGTGAAAGACGTTTCTATTGAACAACAGATGGTGGGAGAAAGGCATCCTGACTTGCCAACTCATTTCTGAAGTTATCAACCCAAGAGCGAACAGTTATACATTTTTGAAAATTCAGTTGTCCCACTTAATCTGTCATCTTATTAATACACATTTTTTACATTTACCAATTGCATCCTATATTCTAGCAGAATTAGTTCATTGGTCTTTACGATGCAGCAGTTCCTACACATTGTTACTACCATTTACTGCGCAACCTCACTTATGCTCTATCCGTAAGTTTCAAATTTTGCTTTCTCACAAGCCACAGCGCTGAAAAGGTGACGTTCCCATTGCGTCATTACGACCTCTTTATCAGTAGGAATTGAATAATTTATATTCTTTATGAATAGTTCTATTCATTTCCAACTGCATAGAAATTGTATTATGCTTGACTTTCTTCTGATAACATAGCACAAAGAACAAAGGAAAAAGACAGAAGATTAGAGCGCAGGAACAGGCCCTTCGGCTCTCCAAATCTTCACCGACCATGCTGCACGACAAAACTAAAACCCCATACCCTTCCTGTGACGATATCCCTCTATTCTCATCCTATTCATGTATTTGACAAGGTGCCCATTAGAAGTCACTATTGTATCTGCGTCCACTTCCTCCCCCGGGAGCGAGTTCCAGGCACCCACAATCCTCTGCGTAAAAAAATCTGCCTTGTACAGATCCTTGAAACCTTGATGCTCGCACCTTAAACCTATGCCTCCCAGCAACTTACTCTCCCGCCTTGGGAAAGGTTGTGATTATCCACTCTGTCCATGGTCCTCATAATCCTGTCGACATCTATCAGGTCGCCCCTCAACCTCCGACGTTCCAAAGAGAAAAAACGAAGTTTATCCAACCTGTACTCATGGCTAATGCCCTCCATACCAGACAACATCCTGCTAAATGTTTTCTGTACCCTCTCCAAAGCCTCACATCCTTCTGGTAGTGTGATGACCAGAATTGTACACTATATTTTGTATGCGGCCTAAGTAAGGTTCTATAAAGCTGCAACATGACTTGCCCATTTTTAAACTCAATGCCTCAGGCGATGAACACAAGCGTGCCATATGCCTTCGTGACTACCTTCTCCATCTGCGTTGCCACTTTCACTGACCCGTGTACCTGTACAACCAGATCGCTATGGTATTAATACTCTTAAATGTTCTTCCATTTACTGTATATTGCCTATCTGTATTAGACATTCCAAAATTCATTACCTCACATTGTCTGTACCTTTTAGACTTGATTACTTGTAAAGACTCGCATTCCAACCATTATTTTGTAAATTGAGTTTGTGTCTTTATATGCTATGTTTGTGAACTGAAATCCCAATCATCTGATGATGGAGCAGCGCTTCGAAAGTTAGTAGCTTTTGCTACCAAATAAACATATTGGACTTTAACCTAGTGTTGCGAGACATCTTACTGTGTTTACCCCAGTCCAACGCCGGCATCTCCACTTCACGTCCCCTTTAGCTACTTAGGATACACTAATTTCTCTCAAGGCCACAGCAATTTGCTTCCTTGCGTCTCTCAGTATTCTGGGGTATATTCCATCAGGCCCTGGGAATTTATCTACCTTAATGTTTCTCAATAACCCCAATATTTCCTCCTTTTTGACGTCAACATTATGCAAACTATCTATACACCATTCCCCAGACTCATCATCCACCATGTCCTTCTCATTGATGAATACTGACACAAATGACTCATGTAATACCTCGCCCATTTCCTCGTTTCTTTCTACTTTCCTTGTATTCCACGCTTGCTTCATGTGTTCCCAATAATCTGACCTTGAGAAGTTCTTCCTTTTTCACTTTGGCTCGACTCCCAATTTCTCCCGTTATCCAAGGTTTCCGAAAATTGCTACACTTATCTTTCATCCTTGCAGGAATGTGCCGGTCTTGAATTCCTATCAACTTACGTTTGAAAGCCTCCGACTTGCCAGATGTTGATTTGCCCTAATATCTGCCCACAATCTACATTCCTCAGCTCCTGCCTAATATTGTTGTAATTAGCCTTCCCCCAATTTAGCACCTTCACTTGAGGACGACACTTATCTTTATCCATCAATATATTAAAGCTTACTGAATTCTGGTCACTGTTCCCGAACTGCTCTGCTACTGAAACGTCGACCACCTGGCCAGGCTCAATCTCTAGCACCAGGTCCAGTACGGCACCTTCCCGAGTTGGACTAGGTGCATACTGTGTCACGAACCGCTCTTGGATGTTCCCTTGAAACGCTGCCCCATCCACACCCATAGCATTAAGTGAGTCCGAGTCAAAATAGGGTAAGTTAGAATCTCCCACTGCAACAACCCTGTTTCTTTTAGACCTTGCCAAAATCTGCCTACATATCTGTTCCTCTATCTCCCGCTGGCCATTGGGCTGTCCATAGTCAACCCCCAAAATTGTGACTACACACTTCCTATTCCCATATTGCCTCGCTGTATGAGCCTTCGAGGTTTCCACCCGAAATGCAGCTGTGATATTCTCCTTAACCAGCCATGCAACTCCCCTAGCCATTTTATATCCCCCGCTATCCCAGCTGAATCATCTGTATCCTGGAACGCACAGGTGTAAATCCTGTCCTTCCCTTATCCAAGTCTCTTTAATGGCAACAACTTCATAGCTCTAAGGACTGATCAAAGCGCTAAGTTCACGTGCCCTAACTTTTATACTTCTCGTACTGAAACAAATGCACTTCAGTCCACCAAATCCTATTTGATTAGCAACCACACACTGCCTGATCTTGTTCTGAGTCTTACTGGCCCTACTCTCCAGTTCCCCTTAAGTTAATTCGCAATTGCTTTTGTTCCCACCCCCCTGTCCAGCGAGTTTTATTCCTCTCGTGTGACACGAGCAAACCTCCCGGCCAGAATATTTATGCCCCTCTAGTTTAGATGCAACGCGTCCTTCTTGCATAGATCCCACTTCCCCTGGAATAGATCCCCCTGGTTCAGATGTCTGAAGCCCTCCCTCCTTCACCAGCTGTTTAGCCAGGTGTTGAGCTGTATTATCATTATATTTCTAGCCTCACTGACACCTGGCACGGGGAGTAATCCTATGACTACAACCCTGGATGTCCTGCTTTTTAACTTTCGACCGAACTCGCGAAAGTGCTGCTGCAGCACCTCGTCACTCTCCTACCTCTGTCGTTAGTACCAATATGGACCACGACCTCTGACTGTTCACCCTCTCCCTTCAGAATGTTTTCTGCCCGTTCAAAGACATAACAGACCCTGGCACCAGAAAGGCAACATACCATCCTGCAGTCGCTTTCACGTCCACAGAAGCGCCTACCTCTACCCCTAACTATAGAGTCCCCTATAACTATTGCTCTCGTGCTATTTGTCGCCCCCCCCCCCCCGCCCCCCCCCCCCAAACAGTATCGGAAACAATTTGGTCTCAGAGAATCTGGCCTGTTTATCTTAAACTTTCCCCATTATGCTCGAGGGAAGCATTCATTTTGGCCAAGATGCACAATACATTCAAAAATACTGACATACATGTTTAATTTATAGAATAGCAACTATTTGTAGTTAGTTGTGTATTTCTGCAAGTAGCAACTTTTTTAGAAACTAAGTACAAGGCACATTGTGGCCCTTATTCAAAGTTATTTTCCCATGCTTAGTAATCTTATTAGCTTGAAAGTCTCAGCGTCTCCTGAATCTCTGCAACACGTATGTAAAAATCATCCGAGAAAATGTCATCGGCCTTAAAGTTAATAATTCTCTTGAGAATGATGACTTTTATTCCAAAGTATTGAAAGGGGTTCTGTAAAGATAACGGATGAATTGGTGATTATCTTTCACATTTCCAGAAGCACTGGAATGTGCCTGGACATTAAAATGTTGCAGATGTAAACGAACGGTTTAAGAAAGGGGGGGGGGGGGGGGCAGAGAACATAGGGACTATAGACACACTAATCTGTGAGCGGTTGCAGGACATTCCTAGGCGGGAAGCTGAACAGCCAGAAGTCATTGTACACATTGGTACCAACGACATAGGTTGGAAAAGTCATGAGGTTCTGGAGTGTGAATATGGAGAGTAAGGCGAAGGCTAAAGTGCAGAACCTGGAGTGTAATAGTTTCAGGGCTACTGCCGCTGCCAGTATTAGCGACAATAGTTATAGGAAGATTAGGCCTATGAATGCATAGCTTGAGAGCTGGTGCAGGGGCGCAGGAATTTAGATTTGTGGATTATTGGGATCTCTTCTGGGGCAGGCGTGCCCTGTTCAAGAGGAACGGGTGACACCGAAAATGGAGGGGGACGGTGATCCTAATGGGAAAATTTTCGAGAGCCACGCAGGAGGGTTTAACTTGATTTTGCAGGGAGGTGGGAACCAAAGCAGAAGAGAGACAAAAGATAAGTTTGAGGAAAGCTCGAAAGTGAAAGAAAGTACGTTAAATAGTAAAAGCTAGCAATCCTAGTACTAGAGAGGTCAGGCAAGAGCAGGGCAGAGAGCATGGGAAGTCGAGATGAACTTCATTTATTTCAATGGAAGAGTCCTGATGGGCAAGGCAGATAGAATAAGGTCATGGATGGGGACATGAGACTGGGATATTATAGTGATGACTGAAACATGACTAAGGGTGGGACAGGTGTGGCAGCTCAATATTCCAGGGTACATATGCGACAGGAAAGTTGGAACAGGAGGTAAGAGAGGAGGGGAATTTCCTTTTTGACTTGGGAAAACACCACGGCATACTGAGAGGGCATATTTCTAAGGGTTCGCCCACTGAGTCTTTATGGGTCGAACAGACAAGGAAGAAGGGGGATGTTGCTCTGATAGGATTGCACTCTCCACCGCCAAATAGTCAGCGGAAAATTGAGGAGAAAGTATGTAAGGAGATCACGAGGGGTCACGGGCTCAAGCTGAGAGGGGCGAAGTATAACTCGGATATCAGAGGGACGTTTTTTACACAGAGGGTGGTGGGGGCCTGGAATGAGCTGCCAAGTAGGGTGGTGGAGGCAGGCACGCTGACATCCTTTAAGACTTACCTGGATAGTCACATGAGCAGCCTGGGAATGGAGGGATACAAACGATTGGTCTAGTTGGACCAAGGAGCGGCACAGGCTTGGAGGGCCGAAGGGCCTGTTTCCTGTGCTGTACTGTTCTTTGTTCCTTGTTCTTTGAGATCACAGATAGCTCCAAAAAATGAGTGTTAATAGTGGGGGACTTCAACTTTCCCAACAGTGACTGGGACAGCCATAGTATTAGAGGTTTGGATGGAGAGAAATTTGCTGACTGTATTCGGCAGGAATTTATCATTTATCATGTGATAGGCCTGACTAGAGATGGGGCAAAACTTGACATCCTCTTGGGAAAGAAGGAAGGGCATGCGACAAAACTGTTAATGATTGAAATTTTGAAGCCAATGGCCCGAATTCTATTAGTTTTCAGAGAGCTATGGAGAATGACATGTCTAGCCAAAAAGTTAAAATTCTGAATTGGTGGAAGACCAATTATCATGACATTGGACATGAAATTTCAAAAGATGATTGGGGGAGTCTGTTGTCAGGCAAATGGATGGCTGGTAAGTGGGTGCCATTCAAAAGTGTAATAATCAGGTTTCAGTGTAAGTGCATTCATTTTAGAGTGAAGAGCAAGGCTGGTAGAGGTAGGGTATCCTGGATGATTGGGGATATTGAGGCCCTCGTCATGAAGAAGAAGGAGACATATGACTCGCATAGGCAGCTGGGATGAAGTAGATGCCTTGAAGAGTATAAAGGGCACCAGAATGGAGTGAAGAGAAGAATCGGGAAGGTAAAAAGTGGATACGAGATTTCATTGGCAGTAAAGGCAAGTGAAAAACCAAAGAGTTTCTACCAATACATGAAGGGCAAAAGAGGAACGAGGCAGAGAATAGGTCCTCTTAAATGTCAACAAGGTCATCAATGTGCGGATCCACAAGAGATGGGTGAGCAAAGGCATATGTTAGGGAAATTGGGAAAATAAATAGTGATATCTAAAGGAGTGCACATGTTACAGGGAATAAAGTGGTGGAAGCCCTGAAGCACATCAAGACAGATAACTACTGGAACAGATGAAGGATATCCCAGGAAGTCGTTGGAGGCTAGGCAGGAAATTGCGGGTCCCCGAGCAGAGATATTTAAATAATCAACCGCCGCAGGTGAGATGCTTGAAGACTCATGGGTGAGAAATGTTGTGTCTTTGTTCAAGAAGTGCTGCAGGTTAAAGCGTGGCAACTACAGGTCGGCGACCGTAATGTCTGTAGCGGATACGTTGTCAGAAGGCATTCTGAGAGACAGTGGGGACAATTCTCTCAAAGGTGATGAATTGTCAGGAAAACCGTTCGAAATCGCGACAGTTCTGACAGTCGGCTTCTCACCTGAATTTCTGCTTCTCACCCGAATTTCCGCACTCTGTGCAATGCAGAGGGCCCAGTCGGGAATCACATTAAAAACCCAGGGAGGAGAGGTGGGGGGCGAGGAGGGGGGGGAGGGGGGGGGGGTGCGGGGGCGGGCGGCATATTCGCGCTGGAGCTGGGCAGTTCTGGAGCTCTGCGCATGCACCGTGCCCCCAAAATGGCAAACTCCCGTTTGCTGGCAAGATCAATCGCTGGCCAGCTCGGGGCTCCTGCAGTACTGTCCCTCCCGCCCCCCAAACCCCCCTCCACCCCCCCCCCCCCCACCCCACGGCCTGATCGAGGCCCCCACAATTGCCGGGCCAGTCCTGACGCCCCGCTGTCCCGGAGCGCCCCGATGTCCAGGCCCCACCCCCCAGCAGTGGCGATGCCCCCACCCCTCTCACCCCTCACCCCCCTCCCACCTCGCTGACCACCCCGTGGGTCAGACAACCCCCCCTGGCGGCAAGCCCCCCCGCCGCAAGCAGACAATCCCCCACCCAATCCCGCCCCAAAAGTTGCCCTCCGTCAATCCCAGACCTATCCCAATTCAGACTGGCAGCGAGTCCCCCCACCACCAATCGCCTCTAGATCCGAGGCCCTGCCCCGTTGGCACTGCCCGATGCCCGATGGGCAGTGCCAAGATGTCCCATGGGCATGGACACTTTGCCCCTTGGGCAGTGTTGGGGACACAGGCTGGCACTGCTAGGCTGCCCATGCCCAGGAGGCACCACCCCTCCCCGCCGCCCGATCCCTGGCGGGACCCTGATTGCACCCCCCTTCATTCGCCAGCTCCCCGAATGGGGTGAGAGATTCGATCGGTACCTGAAAGGTCCCGATAAGTAGAAAATCTACACATTTAAAATAGATTAAAACAGATTGAAGTGACTTAGCTACCTTACCGCCGGTTTCCAGCATGGTCTGACCGGCGACGGTTCACCGGCTCTGGGAGATACGCATGTGCTCCCGGGGCATGCGGAATTTGCCATTCAAGGTAGCAGACACGGGTCTCCCGGCCAGACTCGCCAGAAAAGTGGCGGGCGCGGACGGGAGAATTGCCTGGACTTATAGTTACTTAGAGATGCAAGGACTGCTTAGTTACAGTGAGCATGGCTTTGTGAGTGGAAAATCATGTCTCATGAATTTGATTGAATTTTTGGAAGGGATAACCAAGGAGGTGGATGAAGGCCGTACAGTTGACGGTGTCTAAATGGATTTTTCCATGGTGTTTGAAAAGGAATCACATGATAGATTGTTGCATGAGGTTAAATCGCACGGAATCCAGGGTGAGGTAGCCAATTGGATGCACAGTTGGCTTGACGACATGAGGCAGATGTGGTTGTCAAGGGTTGTTTTTATAACTGCTGGCCCGTGAACAGCAGTATGCCGCAGAAATCATTGCTGGGCCCAATGTTATTTGCCATTTACATTAATTATTTGGATGACAATTTAGGAGCCATTGTTAGTAAGTTTGCAGTTGACACTAAGATTCGTAGCATTGTGGCCAGTGCTGCAATTTACCTCGGATTGAAACAGGATCTTGATCAATTGGGCCAGTGGGCTGATAAATGGCAAATGGAGTTCAATTTAGTTAAATGCGAGGTGCTGCATTTTGGGAGATCGAACCAGGCCACGACTGGCAGGGCATTGGGGAGAGTTATAAAACAAAGAGATATGAGGTGCGGGCTCATACCTCTGCGAAAGTGGAGTCATAGGTGGACAAGATTTTGAAGAAGGCACCCAGCATGCTTCGTTTTCTGTGTCAGAACATTAAAGAAATGAGGTGGGACACGTTATTGACGTTCTACAAGACATTTGTAAAACTTGTAAAACTTCAAAAGTAAAATTCAATTCATAGGCAATAAAATAAACACCCATGCGTGTGAATATGTGCTTTTTATTGGATTTGGGCTAACCATATTACACCAAGTGCTGTGATATTTGGAGAATCCTCGAATTTATGAAAGCCATTTTCTTGATCTTTTCCGCTCAACAGAGGATTTAGTAATTGATAAAGACAGAGGTATGTGACTAAAAAATGTTGTAAACATTTTGTCCTCAAAAACGTTTGTACATTTTTAACTTTTGTATAAAGAAGTAAATTACTTCCTTACTTCTTTCTTTCCTTCCCACTTTCCTTACTTCCATCGATCCATCCGTCTGTCTATTCATCTAGCCGTCTATCTATCTATCTATCTATCTATCTATCTATCTATCTATCTATCTATCTATCTATCTATCTATCTATCTATCTATCTATCTATCTATCTATCTATCTATCTATCTATCTATCTGTCTATCTATCTTTACATGACTATCCATCTATCGAATTATGTATCCCACCTTTCCTTCCCTCTCTTTTTCTCTCTTTCCCTCCGTCAATCTATCTCTCTATCATTCC
>NC_135808.1:14941305-15166305 GCF_964213995.1 Mustelus asterias
GACCCGGGGAGATATTTACAAGATCCATTTAGAAACACACAATATGTTGTTATTTTGTGATTCTGCTTGAAAGCATAAGGGATTGCATTTCAATGCAGGTTGTATCAATGTTGAGGGTTTTTCTTTCAAGATTTTTGATCGCTGTCCAAAACATATAGGGCCACATCTTCTCTCCCTTAGGGGAAAGCAGTATAGAGGCCCAGCACCTTGGCATTTCATTCTTGAAATTCACAATAGTTCTCAATGTTATATGAGGTCTGCATTATACAGTACATGTATATTTTTTCCTCCCTCTTGAATTTCTGCCTCTTAAATTTGCTCCCGAACTGACCATTCTGATGCCATTTACTGTACATGCAAACCATTTAAGTGCTGCTATATTCAATAGCTCTCAACAAGCGATCTGGACTGTTGGGTGAGTGGGCAAATCAATCGCAGATGCAGTTTTAAGTTGAATAAATGTGATGTTATTCACTTTTGATGCAAAAACAAGAAGGACGATTATTAACTGACTGGCTTTGAGCTGGGAGAGGGAAGTATACAGGCGGACCTGGGTCTCCTTGTGCACTGGCCGCCAGACGGTAAAGAAGGAAAATGGCTTGTTGATCTTCATTGTGAGAGGTTCTGTGTACAGGAGCACAGTTGTTTTCTTGCAAATATATAGGGCTTTGGTGAGGTTACACCTAGAATATTGTGTGCATTTTTCGTCTTCCTTTCCGAGGAAGGATGTTCCTGCTCTCGAGGGAGTACAGCGAAGATTTGCGAGGCTGATACCGGGGATGGCAGGATGGATATATGAAGAGGGGTGGAATAAATTGGGATGTTTTCGTGGGAGCCCAGACAAATGACGGGAGGGCGGGGGGGGTGGGGGGGGAGATCTCATTGAGACTTAGAAAATTCTAACAGGTCTAGACAGAGGAGATGAAAGGAGGATGTATCCGAATGTTGGGATGGTGCAAAACCAGAGCTCACAGTCTGGGGATTCGGGTAGACGATTTAAGACGGAAATGTGGAGACATTTCTTCACCCAAAGAGTGATGAGCCTGTGGAATTCATTACCACGTGAAATAGTTGATATCAGCATATTGAATCTATGCAGCAGGCGGCTAGATATCACACTTGGTGCGAATGGGATCAAAGGCTTTGTGGAGAAGACATAATCAGGCTATTGATTTGTATGATCAGCCAGGACCGTGATGAATGGTGGAAGAAATGCGATGGGCCAAATGGCCTCCGTCTGCTCCTATCTTCTATGTTCCAATGTTTCTATGAAAGCCATCGTGCTAACATTTCAGCAGTGTTTAACTTAACAAATTTGCCTTGACTGATTGTCGTTATGTATAAGAATTTAACTTGACAAGCTACTGAGTTTACAGAATGCAAATATTACACAGTAATCGAGTTACACTCGATTAAACAAGAACACCCAATTTAAAAGTGAAAGGTATAATTCACTATTTAGCTACCTGTCCATTTAGTTAATGCCCGCCAACATGAGTATTCCAAATATTGCTGCTTCCCACTCCTTCTCACTGACATTCTTCTAACCATGGCCATCCATCTTCGATTCAAGGTGCTCTAATCGCCAAATCCTGAAGCTAAGTACTCTCTGGAACTCGTCTCCATGCTACTATCATGTGAATTAAAACATATCTGCTACAGAGTACAAGACAAAACTGGTCAGTAGCAAACCAGATCTAAGGGCCCCACCATACTCCATTTGCTACTTTAACGAGAAGACAGCTTAATTAGATCTAACATTGTTTCAACAACCATGATGGCGGCGGAAGGCAAATTAAACAGTAAATAATGAAATGAAGAGGTTGTCCAATAAAATCAACCCTTGCATGAGATGTATTCCCCTCTCTCAACAAGTCACAGGAGAGGTTACTCTGCCGAAGTTGTACACTGAGAAGCAGTCCATAACAAACTGGAAAATATGATGTATGATCATGAACTTCACAACGTCTCGGTGCAGGGTCAATTAATTCAGAGTAAAACAGTCAATATAATTTTAGAGAAAAACGTAATTGCAATGAAACATCGAGTTCTTCAGCAGATATTAGATACACTTTACTTTGAATTTCTGTTAAACACACCTGACACCAGCCTTAATATGTGTCTTCATTTTATCACAACAGAAGACGACCTGAAATATAAAGAAAGAGGTACTTACAGGAGGCAAAACAGAAATTGAATTTTAGCTCTGTGAATAGCATTCAGTCACTTTGTTACAACATAGATTTGTTCGTGGATTTTACCTTGCAATCCCTTAAATTACCACTTTAAAAATGACTCAGTGTCGGCTATACGCTGTGCCCTGCATTTGTTACTGACCCTATAAAATAAACACAACATTGCGACATTTGAGTCGAATATGAGGATGGCCAATATACTCCCGCACCTTCAGAGACAACGTTGGTTTATCGAGGTTGGAATTAATGCAATGTTGACAGCATAGCTCAAACCCATCTGGACTGCTAAGCAAAGATATCCCGCCTCCGGGTTACCTTCGTGGAGGGATCGCAACAGCATTTTGGATGCGGCCAGATATTATTATTTTTCAGATCGGGCCCAAGGAAGAATGGCTCTCCAAAGTCGATGGAAGTTCGTGGCCTCGCTCCACCCCCAATCAGAAGCCTAGAGCTGATAGCTGCTTGGAGGCAATCTACGTATGGCATTTTAGAAGCCTTTGGAACTTCATCTCAGGAGCCAGAACAGTTTTTTCACAAGTCTACACTTAAACGCGTCCACATTAATTTATGAGGCAGCGAACCAGCTCTCCCGCGACATTAACTCGCTCAAGCCCGAAGCGGCGCTCCAGGTTGACAGCTGTAATCGTGCTTAGTCTTCTTCGTTGTTGTTAAAGATACCACTGTGGTCGGAGGCATCTTCATTATGACGTACTGTCATGCAAAACGAGTAGCATAGACAGCAACCATCGTTCAGACAATGAGTGACACATGAGTATCACGATGAGCAGCATTTCGTGATTGGACCGTATAGTTTTAGTTATTTTCCAATGTGAATATAGAGAGTTAGGCAGAAGGCTAACCTGCAGGACCTCGAAGGTAGTAATTGCACTACTACTACGGTGCCACGTGCTAGTGAGAGTAGGAATAGGAGAATTAAGCAGATGAATGCCTGGCTTGAGAGCTGGTGCAGGGGGCAGGGATTTAGATTTTTGGATCACTGAATTCTTTTCTGGGGAAGGGCTGATCTGTTCAAGAGGGATGGGTTACATTTGAACTGAAGGGGACAAACATCCTGGCGGGGTGATTTTCTAGAGCCACTCGGGAGGCTTTCAACAAGTTTAGCAGGGGAGTGGGATCCAAAGCAGTAGGGAGACAGAAGAGAAGTTTGAGGACAGCACAGAAGTTAAAGAGAGCACATTAATTAGTAAAGGCAGTGTCAGTAATCCTAGTACCAGACAGATCAGGCAAAAGCAAAACAGAGAGCAAGGGAAGTCCAGATTAAACTGCATTTATTTCAATGCAAGAGGCCTGACGGGCAAGGCAGGTGAACTCAAGGCATTGATGGGTACGTGGGATTGGGATATTATAGCAATTACTGAAACATGGCTAATGGAGGGACAGGACAGACAGCTCAATGTTCCAGGGTACAGATGCTATAGGAAAGATAGAACAGGAGATAAGAGAGGAGCGGGAGTTGCACTTTTGATTATGGAAATCATCACTGACGTACTGAGAGGGGATATATCCGAGGGTTCGGCCACTGCGTCTATATGGGTAGAACTGAGAAATAAGAAGGGAAAATCACGTTGATAGGGTTGTACTATAGGCCCCCAAATAGTCAGTGGGAAATTGAGGAGCAAATATCTAAGGAGGTTACAGATAGCTCCAAGAAAAACAGAGTGGTAATAGTCGGAGATTTTAATTTTCCCAACATTGACCTGGACAGCCTTAGTATGAGACGACTGGATGGAGAGAAATTTGTTGAGTGTATTCAGGATGGATTTCTCATTTCGTATGTGGATGGCCCGACTAGAGACGGGGCAAAACTTGACCTCCTGTTGGGAAATAAGGAAGGGCAGGTGACAGAAGTGTTTGTGAAGGGTCACTTTGGAACCAGTGAGCATAATTCTATTAGTTTTAAGATAGCTATGGAGAATGCTGCCAATGCATGCCATGTGCCTCTTTCTTCTTCTTGAGCAGGGCTTCAATATGCTGAGTCATCCAGGGTTCCCGACTTCTGACAGCCTTGCCCTTCACTCTAAGAGAAATTTGTTTACCCTGAAACCTGGTTAACACACTTTTGAAAGCATGCCACATCACAGACGTCCCTTTGCCTTCCTATAGATTCCCCGAACTAAATTTTGAAAGTTCCTGCCTGATACCATCAAAATTGGCTTTGCCCCAATTTAGTCTGTCCCAAAATTTAAAATTCTAACTTGGGGCAAAGCCAATTTTGATGGTATCAGGCAGGAACTTTCAAAATTTAATTGGGCGAATCTATAGGAAGGCAAAGGGACGGCTGTGAAGTGGCATGCTTTCAAAAGTGTGTTAACCAGGTTTCAGGGTAAACACATTCCTCTTAGAGTGAAGGGCAAGGCTGTCAGAAGTCGGGAACCCTGGATGACTCAGCATATTGAAGCCCTGCTCAAGAAGAAGAAAGAGGCACATGGTATGCATTGGCAGCTGCGATCAAGTGAATCTCTTGCAGATTATAGGGGGTGTAGGAGGAGAGTTAAGAGAGAAATCAGGGCAAAAAGGGGACACGAATTTGTTTTGGCAGATGAGGCAAAGGAGAATCTAAAGAGCTTCTACAAATACATAAAGGGCAAAAGAGTAACAAGGGAGAGAGTGGGGCCTCTTAAGGATCAACAAGGTCATCAATTTTCGGATCCACAAGAGATGGGTGAGATCCAAAATGAATATTTCTCATCAGTATTTACTGTCGAGGAAAGCATGGATGTTAGGGAACTTGGGGAAATAAATAGTGAAATATTGAGGGGTGTGCATATTACAGAGAAGGATGTGCTGGAAGTCTTAAAGCGCATCAAGGTAGATAAATCCCCGGGACCTGATGAAGTATATCCCAAGACGTTGTGGGAGGCTAGGGGGGAAATTGCTTGTCCCCTAGCCGAGATATTTGAATCATGATAGCGACGGGAGAGGTGTCTGAAGATTGGAGAGTGGCAAATGTTGTGCCTTTGTTTAAAAAGGGCTGCAAGGAAAAGCCTGGGAACTACAGGCCAGTGAGCCTCACATCTGTGGTGGGTAAATTGTTGGAAGCTATTTTGAGAGACAGGATCTACAGGCATTTATAGATGCAAGGACTGATTAGAGACAGTCAGCATGGCTTTGTGAGTGCAAAAGCAAGTCTCACGAATTTAATGGAGTTTTTTGAAGGGGTAACCAAGAAGGTAGATGAAGGCAGTGCAGTTGATTTGTCTGCATGGACTTTAGCAAGACCTTTGACAAGGGACCGCATGGTAGGTTGTTGCATGAAGTTAAATCTCACGGAATCCAGGGTGAGGTATCTAAATGGATACCAACTTGGCTTCTTGACAGAAGCCAGAGCGTGGTTGTAGAGAGTTGTATTTCAAACTGGTGGCCTGGGACCAGCGATGTGCCTCAGGGATCAGTGCTGGGCCCACTGTTATTTGTCATTAATATTAATAATTTAGATGAGAATATAGGGGGCATGGTTAGTAAGTTTGCAGATGACACCAAGATTGGCGGCATAGTGGACAGTGAAGAAAGCTATCACCAATTGCAACGGGATCTTGATCAATTGGGCCAGTGGGCTGACGAATGGCAGATGGAGTTTAATTTAGACAAATGCGAGGTGATGCATTTTGGTAGATTGAACCAGGGCAGGACTTACTCAGTTCATGATAGGGCCTTGGGGCGAGATACAGAACAGAGAGATCTCGGGGTACATTCATAGTACTTAGGTACTCCTTGAAAGTGGAGTCACAGGTGGACAGAGTGGTGAAGAAGGCATTCGGCATGCTTGGTTTCATCGGTCAGAACATTGAATACAGGAGTTGGGACGTCTTGTTGAAGTTGGACAAGACATTGGTAAGGCCACACTTGGAATACTGTGTGCAATTCTGTTCACCCTATTATAGAAAGGATATGATTAAACTGGAAAGAGTGCAGAAAAGATTTACTAGGACTTGATGGATTGAGTTCTATGGAAAGGCTGAATAGACTGGGACTTTTTTCTCTGGAGCGTAGGAGGCTGAGGGGTGACCTTATAGAGGTCTATAAAATAATGAGGGGCATAGACACGGTAGATCGTCAATATCTTTTCCCAAAGGTAGGGGAGTCTAAAACATGAGGGCACAGGTTTAATGTGAGAGGGGGAGATACAAAAGCGTCCAGAGAGGCATTTTTTTCAAACAGAGGGGGTGAGTGTCTGGAACAAGCTGCCAGAGATAGTAGTAGAGGCGGGTACAATTTTATCTTTTAAGAAGCATTTAGATAGTTACATGGGTACGATGGGTATAGAGGGATATGGGCCAAATGCGGGCAATGCGAGATAGCTGAAGAAATAGTGGAGGCGTTAGTTATGATCTTTCAAAAGTCACTGGAGTCAGGGAAAGTCCCAGAGGATTGGAAAATCGCTGTTGTAACCCCACTGTTCAAGAAGGGAACAAGAAAAAAGATGGAAAATTATAGGCCAATTAGCCTAACCTCAGTTGTTGGCAAAATTCTAGAATCCATCGTTAAGGATGAGATTTCTAAATTCTTGGAAGTGCAGGGTCGGATTAAGACAAGTCAGCATGGATTTAGTAAGGGGAGGTCGTGCCTGACAAACCTGTTAGAGTTCTTTGAAGAGATAACAAATAGGTTAGACCAAGGAGAGCCAATGGATGTTATCTATCTTGACTTCCAAAAGGCCTTTGACAAGGTGCCTCACGGGAGACTGCTGAGTAAAATAAGGGCCCATGGTATTCGAGGCAAGGTACTAACATGGATTGACGATTGGCTGTCAGACAGAAGGCAGAGAGTTGGGATAAAAGGTTCTTTCTCAGAATGGCAACCGGTGACAAGTGGTGTCCCGCAGGGTTCAGTGTTGGGGCCACAGCTGTTCTCTTTATATATTAACGATCTAGATGACGGGACTGGGAGCATTCTGGCCAAGTTTGCCGATGATACAAAGATAGGTGGAGGGGCAGGTAGTATTGAGGAGGCGGGGAGGCTGCAGAAAGATTTAGACAGTTTAGGAGAGTGGTCCAAGAAGTGGCTGATGAAATTCAACGTGGGCAAGTGCGAGGTCGTACACTTTGGAAAAAAGAATAGAGGCATGGACTATTTTCTAAACGGTGACAAAATTCATAATGCTAAAGTGCAAAGGGACTTGGGAGTCCTAGACCAGGATTCTCTAAAGGTAAACTTGCAGGTTGAGTCCGTAATTAAGAAAGCAAATGTAATGTTGTCATTTATCTCAAGAGGCTTGGAATACAAAAGCAGGGATGTACTTCTGAGGCTTTATAAAGCACTGGTTAGGCCCCATTTGGAGTACTGTGAGCAATTTTGGGCCCCACACCTCAGGAAGGACATACTGGCACTGGAGCGGGTCCAGCGGAGATTCACACGGATGATCCCAGGAATGGTAGGCCTGACATACGATGAACGTCTGAGGATCGTGGGATTATATTCATTGGAGTTTAGGAGGTTGAGGGGAGATCTGATAGAAACTTACAAGATAATGAACGGCTTAGATAGGATGGACGTAGGGAAGTTGTTTCCATTAACAGGGGAGACTAGGACGCGGGGGCACAGCCTTAGAATAAAAGGGAGTCACTTTCGAACAGAGATGAGGAGAAATTTCTTCAGCCAGAGAGTGGTGGGTCTGTGGAATTCATTGCCACAGAGGGCTGTGGAGGCCGAGACGTTGAGCGTCTTCAAGACAGAAATTGATAAATTCTTGATTTCTCGAGGAATTAAGGGCTATGGGGAGAGAGCGGGTAAATGGAGTTGAAATCAACCATGATTGAATGGTGGAGTGGACTCGATTGGCCGAATGGCCTTACTTCCGCTCCTATGTCTTATGGTCTTAATTGGGATTAGCTTCGGGGTTTAAAAAAAAGGGCGGCATGGACAAGTTGTGCCGAAGGGCCTGTTTCCATGCTGTAAACCTCTATGACTCTATCGCTCGATTGTCTTTCACTGGCAGATACCTTGCGGATGGAATAACTTGAAGCTCTGATTTTCAAGGAGCCTGAAATTCTCCATTAATTCTCAAAGCGACGGCAGCACTTGTCAGTTGTCCTTTTGATATTTGTCTTCCCCGCTTTCCCACTGGTATATGGGCATGAGGTTGGATCGGGAGAGGGTGCAGGGAACTTGCCGACCTGTGGAAGCCTGCGCGTCCGTGCACAAGACACTCTCTTCTGGGTTCCATGCCGGGAAGCCACATGCTATCCCAAAATGTGGGACTTAAGGGCTTGCTGAGCATTGTAAAAATGCACCCTTGCGCCCGAGGCTACCCCGCTGAATTGACTGGTCTTGATAAAGACGTTATATTACAGTAGTATCTATATTAAATTATATTATGAAATCATAGATAGATATACAACATTCCAACTACTGTTTTCTCCGCTTTGTGGTTATTCTGATACGTTGAACGGCGATTTTTCCCCCTCAAGGTCTCAGCAGTATTTCATCTTGTTTCAGAGATTCAAAGACTGAAAGATCAACTGGTTGGTGAGTTCCTGCTTGATCTTGCTGGCAAGACGAATGAACTTACTTTATTTACAGCTGATGTAGAAGCCCTTACGGAGAACAATGTACCGAAATGGCTCATGGGAAGTGAGGGACGAGTATTGCAAATTTTACTCTCTGAAATTAGAGTCCTTAGATGGAAAGTGAAAGACAAGCAGCCAATTTTGTTTTCAGATTCACAACGGTATCGTTTTTATTTTCTCCTTTTTTCCCTGCAAACTGCACACTCCTCCCTTCCCAGCAACCACGCCTCCAACGAGAAGGAGAAAGCTGTTCCTCCGCAAGACCAATTATTCGCTATATTCGCCGTTGATAACGGAATTAATCATTGTTTCAATGCCATGTCACGTTGCTCATCGCAAACTATCATATCGTCAGATATTCCCATCTCATAGTTATGACTCGATCCGGTGTTTGGCCGAGCTGCATAATTATCGGCTGATTTGATTTGATTCGATTGATTATTGTCACATATATGAGAGTAAAGGGGAAGGTATTGTTTGTTGCGCGCTACAGAGACAATGCAAACCGTACACATGGATGGGCAGGAAATAATGCAGAATGTAGGTCACAGTGATAGCTACGGGCTCGTGACAGCTTAACGCGAACTCGACCCTTTTGAAAGCCCGATGGCAGCAAGAAAAAAAGCTGTTTTAGATTCGGTTGGTACGTGATCTCAGACTTCTGTATCTTTTTCGCGGTGAAAGAAGTTGGAAGAGAATATGTCCGGGGTGCTTGAAACCTTTGAATATGCTAACTGTCTTTTCGAGGCAGAGGGAAGTTTAGACAGTGTCAATGAATCGGAGGCTGTTTTGAGTGATAGACTTGGCTTAATTCACGACCCGTTATAACAAAGAACAAAGAACAAAGAACAATACAGCACAGGAACAGGCCCTTCGGCCCTCCAAGCCCGCGCCGCTCCCCAGTCCAGGATTGAATCCTGAATCCAGGATCCCCACCCAATTTTCCAGCCTATCTACATACCAATATCCTATCCACCGAGCTGTCCCTCACAGCTACGATGCTTTGTTTTGTTCTTGGATAGAGCAGAAGCCATTATGAAGCTGTGTTACAAACATAAATAATGTTTTCTCTGTTGCAGTAATAGACGTTGGTGAGTGTCGTAGCGGAGGTGCCTAATTTGCTTCGACTCCTGGTGTAGTAGAGGCGTTAGTGAGTCTTGTTAACTATAGCGTCCGCATGGAGAGAGCAGAGCACGTTGCTGGTGATCTGGACACCTAAAATCTTGATGCTCGCGAACATTTCTACTTCCGCCCCACTGATGTAGACAGGGACATGTCCTCCACTACTTCCTGACGTCGATGGCCATCCACCTCGTTTTGCTGACATTGAGGGAGAGGTTATTGTCGTCGCACCAGTTCCCAAGGTTTTTTCACTCTTTCCTGCACTGCATTTCGTCATTGTATCAGATCCGACACATAACGGGGGTGTCAGCAGCAAACTTGAAAACCAAATTGGAGAGGAATTTGGCCATATACTCAAAGGTGTATAAGGAGTATAGACAGGGGCTGAGGTCACTGCCTTGCAGGGCACCAGTGGTAAGGATGATCGTGGAGGAGTGGTTGTTGCCCATCCTTATTGACTGCGGTCTGTGGGTTAGGGAAAATTGCCTCGTGCCTGCAGCACTGTTGGCCCACTGCCAGCATCCTACACAGTACTTTTGTTGTCGGTCATAACATAACCCTATCTTTTCGAATATCTCATCCTTTCTCTCCATAAGTCGGCCTGGTACATCTTCAAGTTCTTTTGGTCTGGCCGTTGCCCTGAATTGAATACGTTACTCGGGTTTGAGTTAGATTTCAATTTTCTGAGGTCTCAAAGTTTCCCCTCATCATTTTTCGATTTCGGATGCACAAATTAGGTTTTGTTACCCGAAATATTTATGTTGTGACTTCCAATTTCGTTGATATTTATAGTTTGTTTTAGTCTCCGATTGTGAGTCAGCTCAATTCAGTTTGAAGAATCTATATTTTGAAACTCATGCAATATTGCCTCCAATGGCAACTTGGTGGATATGCATTATTTATAAACAGCTGCATCACTTGAAATTGAAAATATATTTCGCCTGATGAAAATATGTAACACTATGTCATCTTGTTTTCTTTACCGAATATGACACTCGGAAACGTGTAATTTCTCCCTCTACGAACGTCACCTGAAGCAACTACCGTGCCGATCACACACACTTATCCAGTGAACTGATAGTTTCTTCGTTAGCTGATTCCATATTGTGCTTCCGCTCATTATGCTTGGATCTAACCCGTAACATACATCCTACTATATTATTTTGTTATGTATCTCGTCCGACCTGTTCTTTGAAGTCTGTCTTGGGATGAGAACTAGCTGCCTCCCGTTCCCCCTTATTAAAAAAAATGCGGAAGGACGAAGATTTCTTGCTGACCTCCACAATACGTTCCACGCTGCTATACGTGTTGAAAGGTACTTTCCTGATATGTAAATTTTGTAGTGATGAGAAAAATCCTCAAAACTATTGCAACTTATTTTTTTAGCCTTCCAACCTCGCACTCAATCACAAATTTCTCATTCAACATGCATCCCCCTACAAATCACTTCATACAGCACCATTTCGAATCCCTCCTGTGAGGTCTCTGCCTGTAATGTCACAGTTCTGCAAGGGTGAAAAACAACCCATCGTATTTCACTGTGACAATCGCAAGCCGTCCACCCTCTTTATTTATTGACATAAAAAGAACTGGAAGGAAACAAGATGTTATAAAGTATTGAAGCAATCACGTAGTGAAGCATGAAATAACGAAAACTTATTGATGGCGTTCAAAATAATGAATATCTTGTGGCACATGTAAAAAAAATCGATTTCATGCAAACATGCATTGGAGTGCTGCAGGGTTTTTTTTTGCTATTGGATTTCTCCGAATCATATATGTAGCATTTAGTTGTGGGAGAAACAATAAGCTAAACAAATTAGTTACGTTTTCTTTTTGGAAAACAGGTCTGAGTGATTGGCTGCTATGTTTCTTCCCTCAGATTTTCAGTTCAATGAACTGTACAGTGCAGGAAATAAACGCCAATGTATAGATTCGAGAATGAGATCGGTAAACATTTGATCAAAAACGGGATAAAGGTTATGGGGAAAAGCCAGAGAAGTTTATTTATGATGAGACGGAAATCATGCAGGATCGTATAAAATGGCGGAGCGAGCTCGACGGACAGTATTACCGAATGTCACTCCAAATTTCTATGTTCCTATCTTCCTTGTACGTTTCTGTGTTCCCGCATTTCAATAAATTCAAGGCTGAAGAAGAATTTTGGAAACAACTGTCTCTCCTATCTTCCTTGTACGTTTCTATGTTCCCGCATTTCAATAAATTCAAGGCTGAAGAATAATTTTGGAAACAACTGTTTGTCCTAACCATATCTGACTTAATTGCACTTGTGGTATAAAAATGCACCGTAAGGACGTGCTTTATGATGGATTTTGCAATAAACCAAAATGGAAACTCGGAAAGGATAGCGTTTCACAATATAAATGTAAGAATAGATTAAGAAATACATTGTTTTTGTTTAACGGAGCTCCAACATCATGTTAAGAAATAAGAGGAAAATCAAGCAAGTCGTACATTTCTGGATCTGCCAGACACTGCGGCTGGATAAAGAATCGTTTCAACCTGCAGCAAAGTAAAAATAATTTCTGACGGTACCTGAGGTCAGATTCAAAAACGATAACGTTTGCCAGCGAAATACCTCTGGACACTGGGTGTTCAGGTATGATACAGAATTTTAAACGTGGAACATTTGGCGACATTGATTAAGGGTTATTTTAACTTTCTCGACAGGTCAGGTGTACAAGAGGCATCATGGATAAAATAAATTCGCTTTGTCATCAGAAATTATGGAGGCACAATTACCATGTCAGAAATATTCTACAGGCGATCAACTAGTGAGAATGCTGAGGAGAGAGAGAGGGGGGGGGGGGGGGGCGGCGGGGGGAGGTGGCGGGGTGATGGCACATGAGAATGTAAATTAAAACTGATGAAGCCCGTGAGGGGTGTAGAGAATGTCGGCAGGAAATTAGCAGGGTTAAAAGGGGCCATGAAATGTCTTTCGCAAAAAGGATCAAGGAGAATCCCAAGGCTTTTTATGCATATAGTAGGAGCAAGAGTTTAGCAAGAGAAAAATTAGGCCCACTCAACGACAAAGGAGGGACGTTATGCATGGAGAGACAGCAATGGGTGAGACCTGTAATGATTGGTTTGAATTGTTATTCACCAAGGAGGAGGACATGACTTATATTGAGGTCAGGGAATATTATGTGAAGGCTCTGAGGAACGCCAATACATTGAAGGAGGATGCGTTGGGTATCCTAAATTGCATTATTTATAACATGTGTAATGAAACTGTGGCTATTCATTGATGATAACAATTTTGATTTATTTTATCATTTTATTTCCATGGTACAATTGAACAACAGGAGCCGGAGGTAATATCCCGCTTTGATTCTGATAGCCTTGGGAACATTTGCCAGTGTTCACCTGCTGATTTTGATATACTTTAGTCACACATTATAAGATCAATTTATTTTAACACGGCGGTATTTCGTTAACTGATGCCTTAAGTGTTTGAGAGTAGATTCAGTCTAATAATTGTCATTATTAATGCTAATGTTTAGTGACTCAATAAAATATGCTGGAAGAAAGTCGGACAGAGAATGGTCAGTTATTTTTCGTTTGCAGTATGGCAGTTAACTATATGCAATGTGATTACATTTGGATTATGCATTTGGTACGATGCAGAAAATAACTTTTCATCCGTTGCCACATAAAATGCTGAATATATATTTCTTGTTTCCTCCGTCAGATATAAGGAAAATAAAAGATGACCTGCAAAAAGCCCGTAAGCCAAATTGAATACGGCAATAACTTTCATTTTTCCATTGCCTTGATGTTATAAATACTCCTGAATTATAAATCAAAATTGACACACTATCACTTGGCGAAGATATGGGCACATTTGACCAACAGCTGGTCGAAAATGGCATGCTGAAATGAACGTTCCTGGGGAGGCAGGAGATGAGAAGACGTGTCAGAATTACATGGGCCGTTCAGAAGTTCTGACAGTCGCCACTTTTTTTTCCGTTTCTACATATCCACGAAATCTGATGCATTAAAATAACAGGGCCTGCTGAAGCTCAGTAGGTTGTGTGGAAGGACATAAATGGATGACGAGTGGCCATTGAAAAACTTTGAACAGAATGATTTTAGCATCGGCGCCTTCCTTAACCAAAGTCAAATTCGACCAGCGTAGGTGTAATGACCCCAAAGAGGATGGCCCCTTGGAGTATGAGCTCCATGATTGTGGTAATGATTAGCCACCCAGTCAGGCAACCTCACCTGTGTATGTTATGAGTATTGTCAGACTTACTGACATTCCGGATTCTGGACTTCTATGAGAAGCACTCTTAGGATTGGAGACAAGTTCATGATTGAAGGGAATCTTGTGAAGGCTCATAGGTATCTGACGATTTATTTCAAATGGCACTCGTGGTGTGCCGTTGCACGATTAACATATACACAAAAAAAAGAACAAGACGACAGCCTCTCTGGTTTAACAACAAAACTGTATTGTGCAACGACTCCCAAGTCCCTTTGTGCTTCTGAAATCCTAAGCATTTCCCCATTTAGAAAATAGTCCATGCCTCCACTCCTCCTTGCAAAATGCATAAACTCACACTTCTCCACATTGTATTCTATCTGCCAATTCTTTCCCCACTTTCCTAACCTGTACAAGCCATTTTGCAGCACCTCCTCCCTCATTCCCGCTCGTTTCCTCAATACTACCTGTCCCTCTACATGTCTTTGTATCCTCTGCAAGCTTAACAACAATGCCTTCAGTTACTTCTTCCAAAACGTTAATGTATATAGTGAAAAGTTGGGGGCAAAGCACCGAATCATGAGGCACACAAATAGTCACCAGTCGCCATCCGGAAACAGACCCCTTTATCCCCACTCTTTGCACTCTGCCAGCCAGCCAATCCACTATCCATGTGTTATCTTAGCCTTAACACTATGGGACCTTAACTTATTTTACAGTTTCCTATGCGGCACGTTATCAAAGTCCTTTTGGAAATCTGAATAAATAACGTCCACTGGTTCTCCTTTATCTAACTTTCTTTTTATCACTTCCAGCAACTTTTACAGATTTGTGAGACATGAACTCCCCTTGACGAAGCCGTGCTAAGTCCAGCCTATTTTATTATGCACTTACAAGTACTCCCCGATCTCACCTTTATTACTGCACTCTAAAATCTTGCCAATGACCGATGTCAGGCTAACCAGCCTATAATTTCCCGTCTGTTGTTTCCACCCTTCTTAAAAAGTGGTGTTACATTTGCTACGTTCCAGTACTCTGGGACCCTCTCTGCCTCCAGTAATTCCTCAAAGACCACACCAGTGCCTCCACAATTTCCTCTGCTATCTCTTTTAGATTCCTGGAGTGTAGTTCATCCGGTCCAAGTGACCTATCCACCTCCAGACCTTTCAGTTTCCCAAGGACATTCTCCTTAATGATGGCCACTACACTGAACTGTGCTCCCCGATTGTCCTGGAGCTCTGGCATCCCAATGATGTCTTGCACAATGAAGATTGATGCAAAGTAACTATGCAGTTCCTCTGCCATTCCCTTGTTTCCTATTATTACTTCTCGAGCTTCATTGTCCAATGGTCCAGTATCTACTTTTGCCTCTCTCTTACCTTTTTATGTACGAAAAAAGATGCTTCCCATCTTGTTTTATATTACTAGCTAGCTAACACTCATATTTCATCTTCTCCCGCCGTATTACTTTTTTACTTGTCATCTGTCCACTTTTGAAGGCACCATAATCCTTTGGTTTCCCACTAATCCTCGTCACTTTGTATGCTTTTTCTTTCGTTTGATGCTGTGCTTGACTTGCCTCGTCAGCCATGAAAGTCTCGTCCTCCCCTCAGCATGTGTCCTCTTCCTTGGGATTGATTACGTTGGGATGTTTTCGCTGGAGCTCAGGCAAATGAGGGAGGAAGCTCGTAGAGACTTAGAAAATTCTAACAGGACTAGGCAGAGTAAGGGAATGGAGGATGTACCCGAATGGTGGGATGATCCAAAAGCAGAGCTCACAGTCTGAGGATCTAGGACGGAGATGAGGAGACATTTTCTCACCCAAAGAGTGATGAGCCTGTGGAATTCATTACCACATCAAATAGTTGATATCAGATCATTGAATCAATGCAGCAGGTGGCGAAATATAACACTTGGCGTGAATGGGATCAAAGGTAATGTGGAGAAGACATAATCAGGCTATTGATTTGGATGATCAGCCAGGATTGTGATGAAAGGTGGAAGAGGTGCGAAGGGCCAAATGGCCTCCTTCTGCTCCGATCTTCTATGTTCCTATGTTTCTCTGTAAGCCATCTGTCTGAACATTTCAGCAATGTTCAATTTAACAAATTTGCTTTGACTGATTTTCGTCATGTTAATAATTTAAATTGTCAAGCTATTGAGTTTACAGAATACAAACATTACACAGTAATCGAGTTATGTTCGATGAAATAAAAAGACCCAATTTAAAGTGAAAGGTCTAATTCACTATTTAGCTGCCTGTCCATTTAGTTAGTCCCCGCCAACACGAGTGTTCCATCTTGCTGCCTTCCGCTCTTTCTCACTGACAATTCATCTAACCGTGGCCATCCATCTTTGTTTCAAGATGCCCTAATCGCCAAATCCTGAAGCTAATTACTCTCTGGAACTCGTCTCCATGCTACCTATAATGTGGATTCAAACATATCTGCTACAGAGTGGAAGGCAAAACTGTTCAGCAGCAAACCAGGTTTCAGGGCCCACCATATCCAATTTGCTATTTAATGAGTAGACAGCTTAATTAGGCGTAACACTGTTACAACAACTTTAGTGGCGGCGGAAGGCAATTTAAACAATAAGCAATGAAATGAATGGTTGTCCAATGAGATCAACCCTTGCATGAGATGTAACCGGCTCTCTCAACAAGTTCACAGAGAGTTTACTCTGCCGAAGTTGTACTCTGAGAAGCAGTCTATAACAAACTGGAAAATAGGATGTATGGTCATGAACTTCTCAACGTCACGGTGCAGGTTCAACTAAATTAGAGTAATGCTGTCAATATAATTTTAGGGAAAAAAGTAATTTCAATGAAACATCGAGTGCTTCAGCACATCTTAGATACACACTATTTTGAATTACTGTCAAACACACCTGACGCGAGCCTTAATATGTCTTCATTTTATCACAACAGAAGACGACCTGAGATATAAAGACAGAGGTACTTACAGGAGACAAAGCAGAAATTTAATTTCAGCTCTGTGAATAGCATTCAGTAACTTTGTTGGGAAATAGACTTTTCGTGGATTTTACCTTGCAACCCTTAAATTAACACTTAAAAAATAATTCAGAGTAGGCTGTACGCTGTGCCGCGCATTTGTTACAGACCATACAAAATAAACATAAAATTGCGACATTTGAGTGGACTATGAGGATGGCCAATGTACACCTGCACCTTTAGATAGTGGCATTAGTTTATGGAGTTTGGAAGTAGCGCAGTGATGACAGCATATCTGAAACCCAGCTGGATTGCTCAGCAAAGTTGTCCCGCCTCTGGGTAACCTTTGTGGAGGAATCGAAACAGCATCCGATGCTGCCAGATATTATTATTTTTCAGATCGGGCCCAAGGAAGAAATGCTCTCCAAAGTCGATGGAACTTCCCGGCCTCGCTCCTCCCCCGATTAGAAGTCTGGAGCTGATAGCTGCTTGGAGACAATGTGCGTATGGCATTTTTAGATGCCTTTAGAGCTTCGTCTCAAGAGCCTGAACGATGTTGTCACAAGTCTACTTTTCGCTTAAACGCGTCCACGTTAATTTCTGAGGCAGCGAGCCAGCTCTGCCGCGTCACTAACTCGCTCAAGCCTCAAGCACAGTTCCAGATTGACAACTGTAATAGTGCTCAGCCTTCTTCATTTTTTTAAAAGATACCGCTGTGGTAGGAGGCCACTTCATTTAGACGTACTCTCATGCAAAACTAGCAGCATGGATAGTAACCATCATTCCTATTGCGGCTGGTGGCTGACCCTTCAGATTGCGCTATGAATGAGTCTCGAAGGTTACTGCCCACCCCGTCAATATCAGCAAGGAATACAGAAACTACAGCGTTGGATAGCTACCAGGGCATGTTTCGGCATCCTGGTTTATTGCATGGAGACTGAAACGCATCCGTAACTGCCATGAGCCAGTGGCAGTGAGTAGGAAGTTGAGACAATTAGTGGCAAATTAGTATCACTCTGAGCAACATTTCGTGATTGGACCGTATACTTTGAGTTATTTTCCAGCGCTCCCCACCGTTCTCGGCCTGGGCCAATTCACCACAGCGGCAAGGGGCGGGGTAGTGACGATGAGGGGTGGGGGCGGGGGTTTGAGACGGCGGTGTACTTTTGAACGGTTAATTTTATTTGACAATTAGTGAGAAGGATTCTGCCTTTCTTCCCTGTAATATTGCCTTTCACTGGCAGACAACATGCGGATGGAATGACTTGATGCTTTGCTCCTCAAGGAGCCTGAACTTCTCCATTAATTCTCACAGCGACGGCAGCACTTGTCAGTTTTCCTTTTGATACTTGTCTTCCCTGCTTTCCCCCTGGTACAGGGACATAAGGGTGGATCGGGAGTGGGTGCAGGGAACTTGCCGACCTATGGCAGCCTGCGCGAACGTGCACAAGACGTTCTCTTCTGGGTTCCACGCCGGGAAGCCAGATGCTGTCCCAAAATGAAGAGGTTAATGGTTTGCTGAGCCCTGTAAAAATGCACCCTTACGCATTAGGCTACGCCGCTGAATTGACTGGCCTTGATTAAGAAGTTATAATTACAGCCGCATCTGTATTAAATTGTATTATGAAATCATAGATACATATACAAAATTCCAACTACTATTTCCTCCGCGTTGTGGTTGTTCTGATACGGTGAACGGCGACTTTTCTCCCCTCAACGTCTCAGCAGTATTTCATCTTGTTTCAGAGATTCAAAGACTGAAAGATCAACTGGTTGGTGAGTTCTCTGCTTGATTATGCTACCGAGACGAATTAACTTACTTTATTTACTGCTGATCTAGAAGCTCTGACGGGGAACAATATACCGAAATGGCTAATGGCAAGTGGGGGCCGAGTATTGCAAATCTTACTCTGTGAAATTAGGTCTTTAGATGGAAAATGAAAGGCATGCAGTCAAGTTTGGTTTCAATTTAATAACGAAATCGTTTTTATGTTCTCCTTTTTTTTCTGTAAACTGCACGCTCCTCCCTTCCCAGCAACCATGCCTCCAGCGAGAAGGAGAATGCTGTTCCTCCGCAAGATCAATTGTTCGCTATCTTCACCGTTGACATAGGAATGAATCATTGTTTCAGTGCATGTCACGTAGTTCATCGCAGGCTATCTCATCCTTAGATATTCCCATCTCATAGTTGTGCCTCAATCGGGCGATTGACCGAGCTGCCTAATAATCGGTTGATTTGATTTGATTCGATTGATTATTCTCACATGTATCAGTATACAGGGAAAATTATTGTTTCTTGCGTGCTACTGAGACAATGCAAACCGTACATATGGAAATACAAGAAAGAGTGCAGAATGTAGGTCACAGTAATAGCTAGGGTGGAGAGACAGATCAACGTAATGTGAGGTAGGTCCTTTTAAAGTCTGAAGGCAGCAGGGAAGATGTTGTTTGAGATACGATTGGTACGTGATCTCAGACTTCTGTATCATTTTCGCGGTGAAAAATGTTGGAAGAGAATATGTCCAGGATGCCTGAAACCCACCAATATGTTGATTGTCTTTCCTGGGCAGTGGGAAGTTTGGACATTGACACTGTCACTGTCGGAGGCTGGTTTGAGTGATAGACTTGGCTCAATTCACAACCCTTATAGTTTCTTGTGGTCTTGGACAGAGCAGAAGCCATAATAAGCTCTGTTATAAACATAAATAATGTTTTCTCTGTTGCAACAGTAGAAGTTGTTGAGAATTGCAGCGGACGTGCTACGTCTTTGGAATGGAGGCGTTAGTGAGCTGGCTTAACTATGGTGCCGTATGGAGGAACAAGGACAGTTTGCTGGTGATCTGGACATCTAAAACCTTGATGCTTGCGAATATTTCTGCTTCCACCCCATTGATGTAGACAGGTCCATGCCTCCACTACGCTTCCTGAAGTCGATAGCCATCCGCTTCGTTTTGCTGACATTCAGGGAGAGGTTATTGTCGTCGCCTCAATTCCCTTGGTTTTATTTCTCTTTTGTGCACTGCATCTCGTCGTTATTTCAAATCCGATTCACAACAGGAGTGTCAGCAGCAAACTTGAAAACCAAGTTGGAGCGGGTTTTGGCCGTACACTCAAAGGTATATAAGGAGTATAGAAAGGTGCTGAGGACACAGCCTTGCAGAGCACCAGTGCTGAGGATGATCGTGGATAAGGGGTTGTTGCCCATCCTTATTGACAGCGGTCTGTTGGTTAAGGAAAATGACCTCGTGCCTGTCGTACCACCGGCCCATTGCCAGTATCCTACACAGAATTTTTGTTTTCCTTCCTAACATATCTTTTAAAATGTCTCACTCTTCCTCTCCATAAGCCAGCCTGGTACACCTTTATATTCTTTTGCACTGAATTGAATATGTTACTCGGGTTTGAGATAGATTTCGAATTTCTGAGTTCTCAAAGTTTCCCGTAATTCTTTTTAGATTTTGGCTACAAATTACATTTTGTTCTCCGAAATAATTATTTTGTGACTTCCAATTACGTTGATATTTACATTTTGCTTTCGTCTACGATTGTGAGTTAGGTCAATACAGATTGAAGAATCTGTATTTCGAAACTCATGCAATATTGCCCCTAATGGCAGCTTGGTGTATATGCATTACTTATAAACAACTGCATCACTTGTAATTGAAAATATACTTTGCCTGATGAAAATATTATTTCAAATCCGATCCACAAATCCGATCATCTTGTGTTCTTAACCAAATACCGCACTTGGAAACGTATCACTCCTGACTCCACGACCATCAACTGAAGTAGCTATCGTGCTGATCACTCACACATATCCTCCAGAGAACTGGTAGTTTCTTGTTTAGCTGATTCCATGTCATACTTCCCTTTCAGGATCACTGGATTATACTTCCTCTCATTATGCTTGGGTCCAACCGTAACTTATATCGTTTTATGTTTTTGTTGTGTATCTCCAGTACACTAATGATTTAGAGCTGGGGACCACGTGTAGTGTTTCAAAATTCGCAGATGACATTAAGATGGGTAGACGAGCAACTCAAGGAGTTGGTTTGCAGGTGCCGCAGGTAATTAAGAAGGCAAATGCCATGTTGTCCTTCATTGCTAGAGGGATGGATTTTAAAAACAGCGAGGTTATGTTGCAGCTGTATAAGGTGCTGATGAGGCCACACCTGGAGTACTGTGTACAGTTTTGGTCTCCTTACTTGAGAATGGATATATTGGCACTGGAGGGGGTGCAGAGGAGAATCACTAGGTTGATTCCGGAGTTGAGAGGGTTGGCTTATGAGGAGAGACTGAGTAGACTGGGGCTATGCTCATTCGAATGCAGAAGAATGAGGGGCGATCTCATAGAAACATATAAACTTATGAAGGGAATAGATAAGATAGAAGCAGGGAAGTTGTTTCCACTGGCGGGTGAAACTAGAGCTGGGGGGCATAGCCTCAAAATAACAGGAAGCAGACTTAGAACTGAGTTGAAGGAGGAACTTCTTCACACAAAGGGTTGTGAATCTTTGGAATTCCCTGCCCTGTGAAGCAGTTGAGGCTACCTCATTGAATGGTTTTAAGGCAAGGATAGATAATTTTTTGAACAGTAAAGAAATTAAAGGTTATGGTGAGCGGGCGGGTAAGTGGAGCTGAGCCCACAAAAAGATCAGCCATGACCTTATTGAATGGCGGAGCAGGCTCGAGGGGCCAGATGGCCTATTTATGCTCCATTCCTTATGTTCTTATGTTCGTCCAAATTGTTCTTTGAACTCTGCCTTGAGAGAACAAGCTTCCGCCCCCCCCCCCCCCCCCGCCGTTCACCCTTATTTTTAAAAAAATGCGCACGAAGGAAGTTTTCTTGCTGACCTTCACAATATTCTGTACGCAGTTTTATGTGTTAAAAGGTACTTTCCTGATCTGTAATTTTTGTAGATTGCAACTTATTTGTTTAGACTTCCAACCTCGCACACAATCACAAAATTCTCATTCATCATGCATCCCAGTACAAAGCTCGTGCCAAGCGTTCATGCAACACCATTTTGAATCCCTACTGTGAAGCCTCTGCCTGTAATGGCGCAGTTCTGCAAGGGTAAAAAGAAACACATCGTATTTCACTGTGGCAATCGCAAGCCGCCCATTCTCCTTCTGTACTGATGTAAAAAGAAATGGAAGGAAATAAAAAACGAAAGTATTGAAGCAGTTGCATGGATTGACCAAAAACTTATTGATGGCGTCCAAAATAAATAAAAAATCTGCTGGATCATGCCAACAAAAATACAATTTCATTGAAATATGCATTGGAGTGCTCCAGGTTCGTTTTTGCAATTGGCTCCGCCAAGTCATTTGTGTAGCATTTAGTTGTAGGAGAAACAATAGGCTAAACAAAAGAGTTACGTTTTGTTTTTGGAAAACAGGTCTGAGTGATTGGCTGTTGTGTTGCATCCCTCAGATTTTCAGTTCAATGGACAATACAGTGAAGGAAATAAATGCAAGTGTTTGGATTCAAGAAAAAAATAGATGAATATTTGATCAAAAGCAGGATAAAGGGCTTCGGGGAAAAGCCAGGGAAGTGGAGTTATGATGAGATGAAAATCATGCAGGATCGTATAAAATGGCGGAGCGAGGTCGAAGGGCTGAATACCTAATGTCTCTTCTAATTTCTATGTTCCCATCTTCCTCGTGCGTTTTTGCGGTGGTCCTCAGCTATGTTCCCTCATTTCAATAAATTCAAGACTGAACGGTAATTTTAGAAACAACTGCCTGTTCTAACCATATCTGACTTAGTTGCACTTGTGATATAAAAATGCACAGTAAGGACATGCTAGAGTAAAGTGTTTTACAAAAAACCAAAATGGAAACTCGGAAAGGAAAATACACGCTATCTTTGCATTTCGCAAATAAATGTAAGAATAGGTTACCAGATATCTTGTCTTTATTAACGGAGCTCGAACATCTTATTAGGAAATAAGGGCAAAATCAAGCATGTAGTACATTTCTACATCTGCCAGACACTGTGGCTGGGTGAAAAATCGGTTCGATGGGAAGCAAAGTAAGGATAATTTCTGACGATACCTGAGATGGGATTCAAAAAGCAAAACGTTTGCCAGCGAAATACTTCTGGACACTGGGTGTTCAGGTAAGATAGACAATTGTAAAAAGTGGAACATTTGGCAACATTGATTAAGAGTTATTTCAACTTTCGAGACAGAGAAGACATACTAGAGGATTCTCGATGATAAAATACATTTGGTTTGTCATTAGAAATTATGGATGCACAATTACCGTCTCAGAAACGTTCTAAGGCGATCAACTTTTGTGCATGCTAAAGGGTGGGCACATGAGTATGTAATTAATGCTGATGAAGCCCTTGAGGAGTATAGAGAAATTAGGGAGGAAATTAGGCAGGAAAGCAGGACAATTCAAAATCTTTCGCAAACAGGATCAAGGAGAATCCCAAGGTTTTTTTTATGCATACAATAGGAGCACGAGAAAGCTCAGGCCCACTCATCGACAACGGAGGGAATTCATGCATGGAGCCACAGCAAGTGGGTGAGACCTGTAATGAGTGCTTCGAATTGCTATTCACCAATGAGGAGGACATGACTGATATTGAAGTCAGGGAATGGTATGTTAACGCTCTGAGGAACGTCAATATATCGAAGAAAGATGTGTTGGGTATTCTACATTGCATTACATACAGCATGTGTGATGAAATATTTAGCTATTCATTGATGATAACAATTTTGACTTATTTTATCATTTATTTCACTGATGCAATTGAACAAAAGGAGCCGGAGCTGGAGGTAATACCTTGCTTTGAATTCTGATAGGCTTGGGAACATATGTCAGTGTTCACCTGCTGATTTTAAAATATTTTAGTCACTAATTATAAGATCAATTTATTTTAACACGATACTATTTCGTTAACTGGTGCCTTAAGTGTTTGAGAGCAGATTTAGTCTAATATTTATAATTATTAATGCTAATCTTTCGTGACTCAATAAAATGGACTGGAAGAAAGTCGAACGTAGAATGATCAGTTATTTTTCATTTGCAGTATGGCAGTTAATTATATGCAATATGATAACATTTGGATTATATATTTCGGACGATGCAGCAAATCCTCAGTTGCCACATAAAAACCTCGCCTGTAATTGAAGATATATTTCTTGTTTCGTCCTTCAGATATACGGAAACTAAAAGATGACCTGCAAAAAGCCCGTAAGCCCAATTAAATACGGCAGTAACTTTCATTTTTGTTTTTCCTTGATGTTATAAATACTCCTGAATTGTAAATCAACATTGATATAATATCACTTGGCGAAGATAGGGGCGCATTTGACCAACATCTGGTCGAACATGGCATGCAGCAATGAACCTCCTGGGGAGGCAGGAGATGCGAAGACGTGTCAAAATTACACGGGCCGTAGAGATGTTCTGACATTGGCCAGTTTTAATCCGATTGTATATCTCCATGAAATCTGGTACGTTAAAATAACAAGCGCTGCTGAAGCTCAGTAGGTTGTGTGGAAGGACACAGATGGGTGACGAGTGGTTATTGAAACACTTTGAAGAGAAAGAGTTTAGCATCTTCTTTCCTTAACCGAAATCAAATTAGACCAGCGTAGGTGTAATGACCCAATGAGGATGGCCCCTTGGAGTATGAGCTCCATGATTGTGGTATTGATTACCTACCTAGTCAGGCAGTCTCATCTGTGTATGTTATGAGTATTGTCAGACTTACTGACACTCCGGATTCTGGCCTTGTATGAGAAGGATTGGAGACACGTTTATAATTGAAGGGAATCTTTTGAAGGCTCACAGGCATCTGACGAGTTACTTCAATTGGCACTCGTGTTGTGCCATTGCACGATTAACACATACAACAAAAAGGAACAAGACGACAGCCTCTCTGGTTTAACGACAAAACTCTATTGAGCTCTTCTTAAAGTATTAATTTAATCTCTCAATGCTTCCACTTTTCACCACTGAGGATTGAGGGTCGGGGGAGGGAAGATTTCGCCCTTATCCCACTTACGTCTATTTAATTGTTTGCTTGTCTGTACATTTTATTTTCCAGAACAGTTTACTTCATCTCAGAATTTTTACACATGTTCCTGTTTGCATATTTCTCTTGTCATGAAATTTCGCCTCGAAATGTCGTATATTTCACCAAATTGTCTCTTGCAAGAGAGGTTGGTAGGTAGCACTAAATGTTTGTACACTACAACTTGTGTTTCAGTTTTGTTCTCTCATTTCCTCCGCGGCTCTTACCAAAACATACAAATGCTGAGCTCGCTCTGACAATTTGATTTGCTATGCCTATGTAAGCTTTTTGGAGATCCGTCTTTTGGGAGAGCTAAAGTCATATGCATTCTTTCGAGTGACGTTCCTGATGCTTTTAGTAGGTTTGATCTTTTTGGAATCTGGCAGTCGTCGCTGAAATATCTTTGAAGCAAGTAGCGAGCTAGCCCGGAAGCGTCAGCTGCTCTTGAGGAACAAGCAGTTCCTTGTCCACGAAAGGCTATACATTGAGTATGAGAAGGCTGAATAATTACTGGTTATCATCAATCACTTGTCCAGGAAAAGGTATTCATTGTGTATGACAAGGCTGAATAATCACTGGTTATCATCAGTTCCCAGCCCATCGTTTCTGATACCTTGGACAAGAACGTATGCCTGTTCATGTTTAACAACTTGCCATGGATTTTGAAAAAGACGTACATAGCTTTAGTTTTCCCATCTTTTGTTCGTCAAAGTCCAAATTAATGTGCAATATATTGAAGTGCGTAGTGGAGATTTCACCTATTTCTTCACACCGCTTGTCACTCAGATTGCTCATTGCAACTGGAGAATAGGAAGGCCTCAGAATGTGTTGTAGCAAATCTGAAGCTACGGAGACATCCAATTTTAGCTAATTAAAAAAAACTATGTGCATGTCATGCGGATGGCTTTTCTGTAGTGAAGTAATAGATAGTAAATTTCTATATGTTCCCTAAAAACTAGGTGGCAAATATCACTGGCTTCCGTGATTCGAAGTCGGTTTTCTGGCAGAAAGATCTCTAGTTTGCCATATTGCTTTCAAGGTACCTGTAATCTGCCAGCCAACAGAAGCAGGGACATTTTATTGTTTGTCATACTGATAATTGTCCTAATCATTTTCACTTGCGACAATCGTGGCATCATTGCACTTCGGAAGAAGTATTTGCTGCTTCTACGTTCTGGGATATAAACCCATAAGACCATAAGGCATAAGAGCAGAATTAGACCACTCGGTCCATCGAATCTGCTCCGCCATTCAATCATGGCTGATATTTTCCTCATCCCCATAGTCCTGCCTTTACCCTATAAGCCCTGAATCCCTTATTAATCAAGAACAAATCAATCTCTGTTTTTAAGATACTCAAAGACCTGGCCTCCACAGCCTTCTGCGGTGAAGAGTTCCACAGATTCATCACACTCTGGTTGAAGAAATTCTCCTCATTTCTGTTTTAAAGGGTCGTCCCTTGAGCCTGAGGTTCCGCTGTCTGGTTCTAGTTTATCCCTGATGTGGATAACCTAGTTCATCCCACCAGTGGAAACATCCTCTCCTCGTCCACACTATCCAGGCCTCGCAGTATCCCGTAAGTTTCAATAAGATTCCTCCACCCCCCTACCCCCCCCCCCAACCCCTCGTCCTTCTAAACTCCAACGAGTACAAACCCAGAGTCCTCAACCGTTCCTCAGACGACAAACTCTTCATTCCAGGGATCATTCTTGCGAATCGCAACTGGGCCCTTTCCTAGGCCAGCACATCCTTCCTTAAATATGGGCCCAAAACTGCTCACAATACTCCAAATAGGTTCTGACCTGAGCGTGATACAGCCTCAGAAGTGCGTATCTGCTCTTGTAAACTAGTCCTCTCGACATGAATGCTAACATTGCATTTGCCTTCCTAAATGCCGACAGAACTGAAATGCTGAGTGACCGTTAACCTTAGGAGAATATTGATCAAGGACTCCCAAGTCCCTTTGTGCATCAGATTTCCTAAGCATTTCCCCATTTAGGAAATAAGTCTATGCCTCCATTCCACCTTGCAAAGTGCATAATCTCACACGTTTCCACATTGTATTCCATCTGCCAATTCTTTGCCCACTATCCTAACCTGTTCAAGTCCTTCTGCAGCCCCCCTCCTTCCTGAATACTACCTGTCCCTCCACATATCTTTGTATCATCCGTAAACTTAGCAACAGTGCCTTCAGTTCCTTCTTCCAAATCGTTAATGTATATTGCGAAAAGTTGGATTCAAAGCACTGAACCCTGAGGCACACAAATAGTCACCAGTTGCCATCCTGAAACAGACCCCTTTATCCCCGCTCTCTGCACCCTGCCAGTCAGCCAATCCTCTCTCCATGCCTTATCTTACCCTTAACACTATGGGCTCTTAACTTTTTTTTACAGTCTCCTATGCGGCACCTTACCAAAGGCCATTTGGAAATCTAAATAAATCACGTCCACTGGTTCTCCTTTATCTAACTTTCTTGTTACCTCCTCAAAGAATTTCAACAGATTTGTGAGACATGAACTTCCCTTGACGAAGCCGTGCTAACTCCACACAATTTTATTATGCACTTCCAAGGACTCTCCGATCTCATCTTTAATAATGGAGTCTAAAATCTTGCCAATGAACGAAGTCAGACTAACCAGCCTTTAATTTCTGGTCTGCTGTTTTCCTCCCTTCTTAAACAGCGGTGTTGCATTAGCTACTTTCTAGTCATCTGGGACCCTCCCTGCTTTCAGTGATTCCTGAAAGATCACACACCAATGCCTCCACAATTTCCTCAGCTATTTCTTTTTGATCCCTGGGGTTTAGTCCATCTGGTCGAGGTGATTCATCCACCTTCAGACCTTTCAGTTTCCCCAGAACCTACTTCTTCATGATGGCCACTACACTCACCTGTGCCCCTCGATTCTCCTGGAGCTCTGGCATCCCAACGATGTCTTCTTCCAACATGACGATTGATGCAAAGTAACTATTCAGTTCCTCTGCTATTTCCTTGTTTCCTATTTTTACTTCTCCAGCCTCATTTTCCAGTGGTCCGATGTGTATTTTTGCCTCTCTCTTACCGTTTCACATGTTGAAAAAAATACTCTTCCTATCTTCTTTTATATTACTAGTTAGCTATCACTCATATTTCATCTTCTCCTCTCTTATTGCTTTTTTAGTTGTCATCTACTCGCTTTTAAAGGCATCCCAATCCTTTGGCTTTCCAATAATCCTCGCCACTTTTTATTTTGCTTTTATGCTGCGCTTGACTTCCCTCGTCAGCCATGGATGTCTAGTCTTCCCCTTAGCATCTTTCCCCTTCCTTGGGGTGAATTTCTGTTATGCCTCCCGAATTATCCCCCAAACTTCCTGCTATTGCTGTTCCACTGTCTTCCCTGCAAGGCTCCCTTTACAATCAACTCTGTCCAACTCCTCCCTCATGCCTTTGCAGTTACTTTTGTTTAATTGTAAGACCATTATATCTGCCTCCAGCTTCTCCCCCTAAAACTGCACAGTAAATTCTATCATATTGTGGTCACTCTCCCTATGAATTCCTTCACCTTAAGTTCCCTAATCAAGTCTGCCTCATTACACATCACCAAATCCGAAATTGCCTCTTCGCTCGTAAAGTCTGTCACAAGCCGCTCCAGAAAAACATCTCTTAGACATTCCACATATTCATTTTCTTGGGTCCACGACCTGACTGATTTGTCCAATCCACCTGCATATTGAAGTCCCCAATAATCACTGTAATATTGCCTTTTTATATGTCTTTTCTATCTTCTGGTTTATTTTCTGCCCTACATACTGACGACTGCCAGGGGACTGTACATAACTCCCAACAGGGTATTTTTACCTTTGCCATTCCGCAACTCTACCCACAGATATTCTCTGCCTTCTGATCTTCTTTGGTTATTGCTATCGATTTAACTTCATTCCTTACTAACAATGCAACCCTGTCCCGTTTGCCCATCTGCCTGTCCTTTCGATAGGGCATATATCCATGGATGTCTTGATCCCAGCCCTGATCCCTTTGCACCCACGTTTCTATGATGCCCACAACATCGCACTGGCCAATTTCAATGTGCGCAACAAGCTCATTTACCCTTTTCCATACACTGCACGTATTTAGGTACAACACCTTCAGTCCTGCATTGACCACCTCCCTTCTCATACTTGTCAGCTTTATTGCTCTGCCTGAGGTTGATTCCTGCCATCTTCTATACTCTCTGTTCTATTACGTAGCCTTAGACTTTACTGACCTCTCCTGAGCCCTCGGCTCCTTTAACTAGTTGAAAGTCCTCATCATTAACCTGCACTCTACCGTCTCCTTGAACTGTGATTTTCTACTTCGCCATATTTTCTCCCTCCCTCTATTTAGTTTAAACCCATATCCACGGCCCTACGTATACGATTCGCCAGGACTCTGGTATATAATTAATGAGTTTATATTTTGTTCATGACTCTAATTTAGTGACGCAGTTATCACATTTGTATGAAAGCGTTGTCTACTCACATTCATTTCCGCGTCCACATTTTGTTGACGTTGGAGAGTATTTGCAGTATAATACCAATCGATTGAATTTGACCTCGTTATCCTTTCGTTCGGAAACAAAACAAATACAAAATTGCCGTGACATCCATCACTACACTACCCTCTAGCCTCTTGGGCATCGCTCATGTTGTCAAGCCAAGGTCAGTAGTTTTATTTTAAATTGCCGTATCTCCATGTTGCTAGGTATATATACCAACTTCCTCTTTTAGCTGATTTACAATTTTATGCAATAACCAATGATTAAGCATTTCTGTTTCTTTTTTTTCACTCCGTTTAACAGTTGTCCTTTTCTTTTCAAAGTACGCAATGTTTAACACACATACCTGCTGATATCGCTCGTCTTCGTACAATAAGCCAGTATTCAAAAGATAAAAACAAAAATATTTATTCCTGTTTAAGAAGCACAATTAACTTCACGAATATCATCAAATGAGTGCGTAGAGACATCAGTGGCAGATGGCTTTGAGCAGATATTTCTTTACAAAATGGACGCACCAATATCTATGTCCATTTCACTTTTTAGTTTAACAACTGTTGATACAGTACTTGATAAGTGCTTGCTTGGATGTTCGTCTTCTAAATCGAAGTGAACCACTGAGTTTCTTTTGGCACTGCAGCATGGGACCAATATATTTTATCTTACTCAACATTATCGTAATAGCTTTTTCTTAATATTTTGAAGTAAATTATACTTCGATGCGAGTGTCATCGCTATCTGAGAAAAAAAAGACATCTCAATGAAGAATGAGCGAAAATAATGACAGACGTAAATGTTGCTTGGGAATACAGAACAAGGAATCAATTCGTCTTATTGCTGAGATTTTCTTAACGTGTAAATCAATGCCTTAACATCTACGTTTTGTATTGCATTTTCCACAACAGAAGACGAAAACAGATATAAAGACCGAGGTATTTACTGAAAGAAATGGTCGCATCACAGTCACTTCCGTTTTGCATGAAGAAAACATTCAATAATTCGCTCTTTCTCGTGAGGAAAATTGGCTTTGTAAGAATCTGGGACATTGGAAATAAAAATAAACATACCCCAAAGAGATGGAACATGCGTACATCACAGTTAACAGAGCGCTTTACTCAAAATACTCTTTGGGACAGCTACGGACCACACCAACAAACGTTTAATTTCTGATATACAAGTGTATTTGACCAGAAACGATGGCATAAATATTCTATTTATGAGGTGATGTGGAAGTGGTAGTCGCAGAATGCGATATTTTGTTACCTTTTTCCAGCTTTTTATTTTCATTGGATTAAGTTAGCTTCGAAGGACATCATGCATTATAACTAGGAGGAGTAGCTGACTGTGCTGCACATTGAGTCTGCTTCCTTGTTGAAGAAGATCACACCTGATACTCTGTTCAATCCATTTTATTGTCTGCTCCCCATCGCCTAAATTTCGAAAGCACCAAAACTCAACCACAGCTTTGAATGCGTTGAGCCAACAATTGGCTGTATCACGTGAGATTACAGTGTTGATCACGTGCTTAATGGAAACTAAATGTTAATACTAAAATGCCTAAAATTATGGAACAATTCAAACGCCATGCCTATGCCAGCCAACTATATCTCACCTAGCTCCTTACACATATTCCACCGCAGGATGCAACTTCACAGGGTGAAACATGATTCCAAATCTCACCAGTGTCATTTTACTTCAGAGGTTGACAGACTTAAAGGCAGGCTGAGAGATGCAGGTGAGTTCGATATTTGTACAATTCATTGATTATTTATTGTATTTTATATTATCTTACTACACATCCAAGTACTTAGGCAGAGTTCAATTTACTGTGACCAACGTTTCAACCAAGTATTCATTTGTTTTCATTGCTGTTTCATTTACTTATAATTAATCAAACTCCGTAACCATTTTTTTGATAGCGTCATCTAAATTTTCAGTAACAAAGGCCTTCCTGTTATTGTCCCTTTGCCTCAACCACAGTGAGGATGGTTACGCTTCGGAAGTTTAATGCATTATCTTGAGTGAATAAATTCCATTCTTCCTTATTTCCTGCGAAACATTATATTTTCTGATGTTTCCAACGCATTTTCCAAAGCGGTATCGTGCTCATTTCATTGTCTCCATGCCAAGTTCATGTTCAGTTAGTTAAAATAAAGTTGCATATTTTCTTCCTGTGTACTGTCGTCCGCACCTTCTTTCTCGTCGTGTTCGCCAATGAAAAAAAATTGCTGAGGATAATCTGAAGAATGGGCGATGCAGGGCAATTTATTTCCCTGCATCTCACAGCAGCTGGTTCACTTTGCTCATTTAATGTTTTATTTCAGTTTGTCTCTCTACACAACACACACAAAGAAAGAAGCCTTGGGTTCCGTCTATTCGTTGGCTTAACGCCTTGCTCGCTTCACCTTCAACTGAGATAACATGTGTGATGACTGGATGACTTAATTCATTGCAAAATTTCTAGGCTGAACTGCCACTTATCTTTACTGTTATTAATGTGGCCAGTAAACCAAGTTATTAGCTTTGTTAGATGAAAACCAACTACTCTTTAACCCAGAACTTGCATCGTTTCGTAGCTTCTCTTTGATATAATCTCACATCTAATTCTACTTATCTCCCGATGTTTGCAAATCCACTTGACGCTTGACAACAGTTTCAAAGATTGTTGACAGTACGTTTCCTTTGTGGAATTTAGGATTGCAGATGTCCTTTGTGGTTCTCATTTCGCAGGCACTGCGCATTTCGCATTACGTTTGTCACCATCATTCCTCATTTGAAGTTATTTTGGCTTTACAGCTTCTCACCCAATCGTCAAGTTTCAATGTGTCGTAACAGCTTCGAAAAAAGCAAAATGTGTTTCACAACTCAATCACAGCACTACAACCGGAACCATTTTAAGCAAATCTGATGTCGGGATGTAGCACTTGGAAATTCCTTGTCCTTTCGGCCATTTACTTCTATTTTTATACTTATTAAAATGATTATTTTTGTCCTGCCGTCTCATTAGACTATTTACTTGAAATCGTCAATGATAGTAGAAATTCTGATTCGGAAAGAAAACGTCTGCTAACTCACTTTCGTGGCGGTTAATCCAGCCGTAGATTTACCGCTGACAGAAAATCAGGTCCTTGCCAACTAAGCACTCCTGTTGAGGAGGTCGGTTCGTCCCTCAGGAAATACCGGTCAATTTCCAGTACAGTTCCAACAGCGATAGTAGCGTAAAAAAAAACATTGTCCGTTGCTTGCACTGCAACTGCACCATGAGACACGATCAATGGCAGTGGCCACATGGAAATTGAGAACTATCGATTAGAAGATATGGGGTAGTCTGGCTGACAAGGAAGGTATCTGAGGACGCACAGGATTACAGCATCCATGATTCCATTTGCACATGTTCTATTTTCTGTAGTATTGAATGGCAGGGGAAGGTCACTCAAATCCAATGCCACTCCCCCACCCATCAGGCATAACTAAGGACAGAAAATGCTCGACAAACTGAGCAGATACGGCAGCATCTGTGCGGAGAGATGCAGAGTTAAGAATTTGAGACTGTATGATCTGTCTTCACAGTTTATTTAATTGCTGTGAATGTTTTATTCTCTAATTTTGATATTGCCTTTTCAGCATTAATTGCATTTTATTTTTGGTATTTGAATATCTTAATGACTCGATGGTAAGACGTGTATTTCAATGCGATGGAGTGCACATCTTCCTCAACATTGCGCAATAACAACTTTCCTCATCTCTTGCAACCATAGTTACGGCGGGTTTCATTGATACCAGCAACTCCGCGGCAGTTTTTTTTAATGTTGACGAGTAACAAAATAACTGCAGCTATATGCAAATCATTTTTTCCACCCCAACATTTGATTCAGGAGTGCACAACGAAGCGATTTTTTCCTTCTCATCATGGCAATTCCCATTTTTATGGCTGGAGTCCCCACCTACTCATGTCCAAGCGACAGAGTGTCTCAACGCAATGTTCGAGAACTGGTTTGAAATTTTACCGTCACATTGAATGCACGCTTTTCAGAAATAAATGTTTCACTTTTCAACTTCAAAAACTTTAAGATTCCAGAATGATACTCCAATTTGAATGAACACCCTGGCTTCACTTTTTCATTTGAAGACGTCTTCTTAATCAACTCTTCCTGGCCTCCTTCATCCGCACGCGAAAAAAACGTTGAGGAGCATATGGATCATTTAGCCAAAAAGATCCATTCTAGATTACCTGATAAGCCGTCTCCACCGCTTCCCTCGATCAGTTAGCCTAACGGCCATATTCCCTGAGAAGCAATTCCACTGCATTGGCCATGAATTCACATGCTAATCTTCTTGTTTCTTTATCTTCCCTCCTATTCTGTCTGCACGTAGCAGTGGCCTAACAGAGTTCATCAGCTCCAGTGATCGTTTATCACAAATCTGCTTAATTAAATTTCCCTTTTGGTGTCCAGGTAATATCCAGGTAATCCATATAATGTTATATGTTCCCGCCCTTAATATCCTGTCCTTTGACCATTGCATTCATAAAGTCAATAGTTGGAATTCACTTTTCTCCATTAGAGTTTTTTTTTCCTTATCAAAGTATATTTTATACTAAGGCCAAATGGAAAAGAAAGGATTTGAGTCCCATGCCAGATGAGCGCCCGAATGGCAGGAGCGTGACAGGCATGCGGTCGGGTTACGAGTGATTAAGGGTCATGTGTGGCGTTACAGAAGTGTTGGAACATGTTTTGACATTTACAACATTTCATCAGTTATATTCACGTAATCTGTGTGCGTCGATCTCGAATCCATGCCATAAGCTTGGAGATGGAGAAATTCGCAGAAGACTCTGTAGGAGAGAAAAAATAATTGTCCATCGGAACATAGAACATAGAAAATAGAATATTACAGCGCAGTACAGGCCCTCCGGCCCTCGATGTTGCGCCGACCAGTGAAACCAATCTAAAGCCCCTCTAATCTACACTATTCCAATATCATCCATATGTTTATCCAAGAACCATTTGAATGCCATTAATGTTGACGAGTCCACTACTGCTGCAGTCAGGGCATGGAATGTACATTCCATGCCCTGACTACTCGCTGAGTAAAGAAACTACCTCTGATATCTGTCCTATACATATCACAACTCAATTTAAAGCTATGTCCCCTCGTGTTGGCCATCACCATCCGAGGAAAAAGGCTCTCACTACCCACCCTATCTGATCCTCTGATCATCTTGTATGCCTCTATTAAGTCACCTCTTAACCGTCTTCCCTCTAACGAAAACAACCTCAAGTCCCTCAGCCTTTCCTCACACGGTCTTCTCACATACCAGGCAACATCCTGCTAAATCTCCTGTGCACGCTTTCCAACGCTTCCACATCTTTCCTATAATGCGGCGACCAGAACTGTATACAATACTCCAAGTGCGGCCGCACCAGTGTTTTGTACAGTTGCAGCATGATCTCATGGCTCCGAAACACAATCCCTCTAAAAATAAAAGCTAACACATCGTATGCCTTCTTAACAAATCCTATCGACCTGGGTGCAAACTTTCAGGGATCTATGCACATGGACACCCAGATCCCTCTGTTCATCCACACTACCAAGTATCTTACCATTAGCCCAGTACTCTGTATTCCTGTTACTCCTTCCAAAGTGAATCACCTCAGACATTTCCTCATTGAACTCCATTTGCCACCTCTCAGCCCAGCAGTGCAGCTTATCTGTGTCCCTCTGTAACCTGCCACTTCCCTCCGCACTGTCTACAACTCAACGAACTTTAGTGTCATCCGCAAATTTACGAATCATTCCTTCTACGCCCTCATCCAGGTCATTAATAAAAATGACAAGCCGCGTTGGCCCCAAAACAGATCCCTGCGGTACACCACTAGTAACTGAACTCCAGGATGAACATTTGTCATCAACCACCACCCTCTGTTTTCTTACAGCTCGCCAATTCCTGATCCAAACCACAAAATCACCCTCAATCCGATGTGTCCGTATTTTCTGCAATAGCTTACTATGGAGAACCTTATCAAACCCTTTGCTGAAATCCATATACACCACATCAACCGCTTTACCCTCATCCACCTCTTTGGTCACCTTGTCAAAGAACTCAATAAGGATTGTGAGGCACGACCTACCCTTCACAAAACCGTGCTGACTATCCCTAATCAAATTATTCCATTCCGGGTGATTATAAATCTTATCTCTTATAATCCCTTCCAAAACTTTGCCCACACCAGAAGTCAGGCTCACGGGTCTATAATTACCAAGGTTGTCCCTACTCCCCTTCTTGAACAAGGAGACAACATTTGCTATCCTCCAGTCTTCTGGCACTGTTCCTGTAGACAATGACGACACAAAGATCAAAGCCCAAAGGCTCTGCAAACTCCTCTCTAGCTTCCCAGAGAATCCTAGGATAAATCCCATCCGGCCCAGAGGATTTATCTATATTTACCCTTTCCAGAATTGCTAACACCTCCTCCTTATGAAGCTCAATCCCGTCCAGTCCAACAGCCTGCATCTCAGCACTCCCCTCGACAACAATGTTCTTCTCCTGTGTGAATACCGACGAAAAATATTCATTTAGTGCCTCTCCTATCTCTTCAGACTCCTCGCACAACTTCCCACTACTGTCCTTGATTGGCACTAATCTTACCCGAGTCATTCTTTTACTCTTGACATACCTATAGAAAGCTTTAGAGTTTTCCGTGATCCTACCTGCCAAAGAATTCTCATGTCCCCTCCTGGCTCTTCTTAACTCTTTCTTTAGGTCCTTCCTGGCTAACCTGTAACTCTCAAGCGCCCTAACTGAGCCTTCACGTCTCATCTTAACATAAGTTTCCTTCTTCCTCTTCACAAGAGATTCAACTTCTTTAGTAAACCACGGTTCCCTCACAGGACTGCATCCTCCCTGCCTGACAGATACATATTTTTCAAGGACGTGTAGTAGCTGTTCCTTGAACAAACTCCACATTACAATTGTGCCCATCCCCTGCAGTTTCCTTCCCCAACCTATCCCACCTAAATCTCGCCTAATCGCATCATAATTTCCTTTCCCCAGCTATAACTCTTGCCCTTCGGTATATACCTATACCTTTCCATTGCGAAGGTAAACGTAATCAAATTGCGGTCACTATCACCAAAGTGCTCACCTACCTCCAAATCTAGCACCTCGCCTGGTTCATTACCCAGTAACAAATCCAATGTGGCCCCGCCTCTTGTTGGTCTATCTACGTACTGTGTCAGGAAGCCTTCCTGCACACATTGGACAAAAACTGACCCCTCTAAAGTAGTCGAACTATCGCTTTTCCAGTCAACATTTGTAAAGTTAAATTCCCCCATAACATCTATCCTGTTACTTTCGCTCCTATCCAGAATCATCTTTGCAATCCTTTCCTCTGCATCTCTGGAACATTTCGGAGGTCTATAAAAAATCTCCCAACAGGATGACCTCTCCTTTCCTGTTTCTAACCGCAGCCCAAACTACCTCAGTGGACGAGTCCTTAACAAATGTCCTTTCTGCCACCGTAATACTGTCCTTGACTAACAATGCCACACCTCCCCCTCTTTTACCAACTTTCCTGCAGTTACTGAAACATCTAAACCCTGGAACCTGCAACAACCATTCCTGCCCCTGCTCTAACCATGTCTCTGAGATGGCCACAACATCGAAATCCCAGGTACCAACCCATGCTGCAAGCTCAGCCACCTTATTCTGGATGCTCCTGGAGTTAAAGTATACACACTTCAAACGACCTTCCTGCCTACCAGTACACTCCTGCGAACCTGAAACCTCATCCATGACCTCACTACTCTCAACCTCCTGTACACTGGAGCTACAATTCAGGTACCCACCCCCGGTTGAATTAGTTTAAACCCTCCTGACGAGCATTAGCAATTCCCCCCCCCCCCCAAGATATTGATACCCCTCTGGTTCAGGTGCAGACCATCCTGTTTGTAGAAGTCCCACCTACCCCAGAAAGAGCCCCAAATGTCCAGGTATCTGAAACCCTCTTTGCACTATCCCTGTGACCACGTGTTCAGCTGCTCTCTCTCCCTTTTCCTATCCTCACTATCACGTGGCACGGGTAACAAACCAGAGATAACAACGTTGTTTGTTCTAGCCCTAAGCCTCCACCCTAACTCCCTGCATTTTTGCCTTGCATCCCCATCCCTTTTCCTACCCATGTCTTGAGTGCTTATGTGAACCACAACTTGGGGCTGGTCCCCCTCCCCCTTAAGGATTTCGAAAACACGATCCGAGACATCATGGACTCTGGCTCCTGGGAGGCAACACACCAACCGCGAGTCTCTCTCGTTCCCGAAGAATCTCCTATCCGTCGCTTTAACTATAGTGTCCCCAATGACCAATCCTCTACTCCTCTCCCCCCTTCGCTTCTGAGCAACAAGGACAGACTCTGAGCCAGTGACCTGTACACCATGGCTTACCCCTGCTAAGTCGCCCCCCCCCACCAACAGCATCCAACAGTGTACTATCTCCAATTTCTACTCCATTTCTTTTTTCTCCCCCCACTTGAACGGCTCCCTGGCCCATGGGGCTGTGGTCAGTTCGCTAATCCTCCCTTTCCCTACCCTTCTGAGCTGCCGTGCTGGACTCTGCGCTGGAGGCACGGCCACTGTTGCTTCCCCCAGGTAGGCTGCTCCCCCCAACAGCACTCAAACAGGAGTCCTCATTTTTAAGGGGCACAGCCACCGGGGTACTCTGTGGTACCTGACCTTTCCCCTTCCTAACTGTGACCCACGTGTCTTCCTCCCGTGGCCCCGGTGTGACCACCTGCCTGTGACTCCTATCTATCAGCTCCTCATTTTCCGTGACCAGACGAAGGTAATCGAGCCACAGCTCCAGTACTGTAACGTGCAGTTCGATGCAACCGGCGCAGATATGGACGTCCGGGAGGCAAGCTGACTCCAGGAACTCCCACATCCGACACCGAGAACAACAAACTGGACTTTCACTCATAATTCCCCTTTCTTCAAGTACACTGGTAAAACTACGAGATGAACCTAACATGCCTCGAATACTTTCCGGCTAAGCCCGTTGAGCCAAAGCCCTTCAGCCCTCACTCTGATACCTGCTCACTCCGCTGCCCGCGAACAACGCTGCCCGCTGGGTAGTGAGGCCTGCTCTTAACACTCTCGCCCTGAAAAAGATACCTACACCCTTCCCACAATACCCCGCGGCTACTTCCCGTTTGTAGTTTAAAGTTTTAAAAAATAAAGCCCGCAAAAAAAGTAATGTTAAATGTCGATCTCTTATTCCAGACTCCTGCAACAAATCACTCCTCTTTGCCTCGCTATGGATGGACAAGTTTAAATTGCGTCCAAAGTTCACATGTAGCTTCAGGTGGCGCGATTTCTGTAGGATGTTGCACACGGATTAGATCGCTGAATTTGTTGCTGTTTTTTGGTTTTCTCTTAACTCTGCTAACTTGCTGCCCTCAGTGCGAATGAGGTTCGTTGCCAATTAAACATTCAGCTAAACCATTGCCTTAACTTCCCAAGACTAGCATTATTCATCCTCTTAATGAGCGAATACATCTCTCCAGCAGTCTGCTTCAAAGCTACAAATATGTAAAAGAGCCTTCACAGTGCACCACCTTTGGAGCCGTGCATACATGTGTGTTGGCTTCTGTTCTCTGCATTTAACCCGTTATGACCCAAGAGTTAAAGCAGAGATGAATATGAATAAGGATCGCTGTTTTACTGCATTCCAAGCTCTTTCCTGTTTCCCTGCAAGATGTAGTCCTTTTATCCATCTAGGTTATTTTATCGCAGTTAGTTTGCATTGAGTGTTCTTGTTGTACATTATTTGAAGGAGGATATTCTACATTTATTTCGTAATATCTTTCATACTGGTGCGAGATAGCGAGTGAAGAAAATGACCTGTAGTTGTACTTCAAAACGGAGAAGCACATGCCTCTCTTTAATTGGGGAATTGTATTCACAGCTGTTTCTTATTCTGATATTACAAATTTACCCCTGATTTGCAATGCCCAGCTGGTATATTTGAGCGATCCGCGTGGTCCACGTTTTAATTGTGCACCCATGATTAGCTTTGAAGCATCCTATGCTCAAGACTGTTCCCTACCATTTTTGCATTGCAGTCAGAACCCTTTATTCAATTTCTACTATACGCACCTGCGCTGTTTTCTGGAAGAATATTTCCAATATGTGTGTTCGTCCAGATCACGAGAATCCTTCTGGATTCACTCATCGAGCACGTGTATTCATTGATGCGGTTTTGTCAAATTTTGATGCCGGACTTAATTCAAGCACAAAAAAATTAACTTATGGAAAATAAATTTGGGACTTAATTGCTTAATCCACTAAAATTGTAGGTTGATCAATTTGAATATTTGGCTTTTACTCATGTGAAATGTGCAGCCTCCGCATTCATTATGATAGTTGTTTCTCAATTCCCCACATGCTTCTTTTTACCCTTATTCCGTTGATTTGCTTCAAACTTCTGTGCAATCTGAAAACATAGGTCAGCTCTTCCTGCACCATCACACCGTTTATTGCTATTTGTCTGTCGCGAACTTTAATCACGGAAATTAGGCATGATAGAAATTAGAGACGCTCGTCCTGGTGCTACTGCTTTTTCGCCATTGCATTTCCCCCTGAGTACCTCTTTTCAATACGTCACTCATGTTATGGGTATATTTTTGACAGCTTTAACATGGGCGAGCACTGTTCATATCCTGCACTTAAATTTCAGCGCGCTTACTATTTCATTGTTTACCTTCGGGCTGTAAAAATAACAACAATCAGAATGAACGATTCAGTGACATCTGTCCATCCACATGACGTTTGAATTTTCCATGATATATGCATTTCTACAGCTTCCTTATCTCCCACTTCGATCAGGTGAAAAGCGTTGTGTGTGCGCATTCGAGCCGACATTCTGTGACGATTCGTAAAACATTCTGGGACTCGGCAATGAGCGTTTGTGACTCTTACTTTCGCAGCGTTTCGTACAATTTATTCTTCTTAATATTCCTATCACATTGAATTCTCAATTCCAGGACATGCTACCTGAAGAAAATTTCATCGACTTCCATAATTTAGCAACTCAGAAATACTGACCAGAAGTTTGACCAGAGGGAGTCCATTCTTTATATGCATGTTTTTTTTTTCACAGTCATGACACGTTTTCCTTCACACTGATCTGGCGACAGTGGATAGTTACGAAGCATCTCAGTTATTAATTCAACTGACTGATATTAAGAAATTACAGTTTGCTAAGTTCATGTGGTCCGCTCTCCATTTCTTTCTGTATTGCTATTGTCTGTTTCCAATATGGCAGCAGCTTGCACCGCTTCGCATCCGGGCCTTTGGCACATTACCTTGAATCTCCATATTCCCAGCCCATTTTCTGCCAAGAAATTTAAACAATCGAAGCGGACCTTATATTCGGTGACGATGCAGACATCTTACAATTTTTAGCAATCTATAGAGAACAATAGCTGATATATGAGCGATACCTTATTTGAGCAGAGTGTTTTTAACATTTAACATGCAGACTGAATATTTTAATACATTTCCCTCGGTACGTTGTTCAATGGTCTACCGTGGACATGTCTATTGCTAACCGAAATAGATATGAGACATATTCAGCTGGTATAGTTTATGATGAAGTATATCGCGTCCATCATTTGAAAAATATTCTAAACTTACACTGGTAATATTAATTTCCCGAAAGAAATAAATATTTTGTCAACATGGAGCTCAACACATTTCAAAATTTCAGCCTTGAGTTAAGTAAGCTCTTATAATTCTGCAACTGTAGTCATACTTCGGAAAGTGGAGTTGCATGATTGTTTGTTGTCTGAACTCTTTCAGCATGTCAAGTATTTCCGTGCAACTATTGCATTGTTAAACTGAAAGATTTGCGAACGCTAATATGTTCCTCCATTTGTCACAACAGAAGACGGACAGAGAATCAAGGATAGAGGTACCCTGTGAAGCAACAGGACGGGTGTTGTATCTGATTCATGAATGAGATTGAAAGATAATCGGGATTCTATATTACGAAGGACCCAAATGACTGATTTCTGTGCAGTAGGGATTATATAATTCCAGGTCAGAAATCTTGAGGGTGCCTTTCTGTAACAAAAGCCAATGAAACCTTCGATTTGCAGTCATACATATCAAGATTAACAGCAAACTACTCAAAAATGCTATTCTAAGTGTCAGCAAAACATCAAAGAAAACTTGAATATAAGACGCTGCATATGTAGAACGAGATAAATGGATATTCGTAGATAAACTCGGATATTGACTTCAAAGAGCAAACCAATTGATCACACACACGCACACGTGCACACTGCACCACCATCATACATCCCTCTTCCCAGTCATACCACGGCCCCAATTTTCAATTATGGGTCGTTAACGGTGCTTTGGAAGTTTCGGTCTCCTCAAATTACACAGGCAAGGACACAATTGTTGCCGACAGTTGCAACCATAACCGTCACTGTGAATTACTCGCCATCATACGAGGAACGAAGAGGGTATCGAGGTTAATTTGGGAGCAAACGTGAAAAGAATCTCTGCATATATTGAACATTGAGAAATATTAACATTCTCGAAACTCGATGTTTTATAAGCTTGGAAGGTTATTCTTTCAACGTGGCGCGGGGGTGCATAGGCAGACACTTTAGAAAAGCAATCACCAGATCAGCTCAATGTAGTGTTTCCGCCACATTGCATATTTTCTGAATGCAGGAGCTGTAATGCGGCATCGAACTGACGAATACGCCATTTATAGGTCATTTTGAATGTGGACTTTAATTTTGCGAACGAATGTCGGGCCTTCTACAATTAGTTACTTCCAGCTAGGTTAACAAATGTTGGAACTTGCGTTCCAGATGAAGAAAATGACATGGCCACTGAAGAATTTGCCCATACTTCTCTTTTCTGTTTTACCAACCTGATCACGGATTTCAGAATTTCTAAAGAGGGAGTGGGAATCACTTTTCACCACCATGCCCCTCATGCAATTTTAGCATCTCTCCGGAGGCAGCAGAGCCTGAAATATGTCCTGCTGCTCCGCCTGGGGTGAGATGGATTGCAACTGCTTTGGAAATGACAGTTAGCAGTTAGCAAATTTCCAGTATCCGAACTATTTTACCATTACTACGTCCAAAGCAATTGGAATTTCGATTTCGGTGGCAAGTGCTGAATCAACCTGCAACCTCGCAGCCTCACACTGTGCAACCACGCGGGAGAGTGCAACAGTGAATTAAGACGTGCTGGATTCAGCAATCGCAATGACGTCACAGAATAGAATATGTGAAATATTCGCACAAGTGTTTTAGTTTTCGTTACAACTGATAAACCTGGACACTCATCTGGAAAAGGATAATTCAGAAACTCGTTCTCACCACTTTATTCCATTTTAGACATTGAGAGTTTGAAATACCAGTTGAGAGAAACAGGTGAGTTTGTGACTGCTGCTCCTTGTTGCTGTGTTACCATATAGGTATGGTTCGATGCAAAAACAAACTGCTTTTACGGTTAGTTAGCAGAGGCTATATATGGTTCTAGAGATAATGCATAACGGCATAAGCCAACAGTACTGACAACAAATGAGCAGATTGATGTATACATTTCCGACACCATATCCATTTCGGATTATATAAAGTAAAAGCGAACCAACGCATTCCCATCCTTGCACGTTGGATTTGTTTCAAATGTGACCACTCCAGTGAGCGACTTCACGAGCTCTGAGACTTGTCGTCCGGGATCATAATGGCTTGTGCACTTCGATCAAGCTCGCACTGCGCTCCACTTGGATCGCCCTCCTTGTTGTCTCTCATTGCAAGCCAGCACATTTCCAGGTCATTATAATCCCTCTGTCTTGCCTTTAGTTTCGTGCTTCGATTATCCTGTCTATTATCCTCGCGTCTTTCAATGTAATGCGTAAGAATAGATTTTTGTTCCAATATTCCCCCCACCATTTATAATGGAAAGTCGCTTAACATTGCAATTATATGTGTTTGCGTTGAATAGTGCGTTTATGCAAACGTGTATTAACCACGGTCGATTGTGATCGCCGAGCGAAATGTGATTTGCGGAATTGAGCAAATACCTTACACGGCTGCAAGAACAGAGAGGTTATGTAACGAGTTGTGAAAGTCATATTTATCCTACGTGAGAACAAGGAAGACACTGTGCTGAAAATGTGCCATTGTGCCACAACAGAGCGAAAGCTGGCGGATGCAGCCTCAGGTACAAAATTGACAGCCTGTTTTTGGTATCTTGTATTATCTTTCATTTGTTAAAATAATCGTTCACTGTTTCACATCGTTAGTACACAGTAGAAGTGACGTCAAAAGTTATTATGTCTCTTTCGACCGTAGCATTGGGAAATGCGTTGGCAGTTTTGTAATAACCTCCTTCACTGATAAATAATTATTTGAGAAGCATTTGCCCGAAAAGGGCATAAGGACACACTTGATGCAAACTTTTTTGACGTAAACTAAATCGAAATCTCTCAGCATCCCCATCCCCAAGCTGTTGGCTGTTCTCCTGTAGACATGTGACATACCTAACCGGATGCATCATTTCCATATACTTCGTTTTCTCTGAGATTTACAGTGACAATTACAATTTTGTTTACCCCATCGTACCATTTTCATTAGATAAATTGTCATGCTAGTTTTATAATAGCTATATGACAGGGGCTTGCAATGTTAAACGTCATATGCTTATACCAGCTTAAAGAATAAATCAGAAACTATGAATTACAGAACCAGAATCAGAACATTGCAACATTTAATACACATCAGCTCGCTTGTTGAAATTGCCTTATCATGAAACTTGGTAGTTCCAATTTTCAATTTTCAAAAGATTTCGATATCCTAATAAAGTCAATAATCTAAAAACATGAGGATGACATATTAACAAAACGGTTTCACATTCTGCAAACTTCCACTTGCACGTGTACCTGCAGAAATATAGTGACACTAATATGATGTGATTCGATAATGCGCCAGTGCGACTTGAACACATACTCGGACGACTCCTGGATTGGAGAAATGTCTTGCTACATTGGCATCAGTAGTTTAGAACAAAACAAATCTAAAGGGATGGTGAGACGTTTGTATCCGAGAGTGATCAAGCCAATAGTCCTGTCTTACAACAAACTTACAAAGATTAATTTTAAGGTTCGGGGGGGGGGGGGGGGGGCGGGGGGGGGGGGAGGCGGGGGGGGGGGATGGTCAGAATGTGAATGTTGGGTCTCTGGAGCAGATGACAGTTTAAGTGAGGAAGAGAGGAATAACATCAAGTGGTTGAAGACGTATGTGATTCGAATGCTATGTTGCAAATCACAACAGTAGCGGCATTCGTGCAACACATTCAGCTGCCGAGGTTAAGATTTATTTCTGAACGAGAAAAAGGGCTCTGGAGATGGAAGAGATAATCGACTTGCCGATCTATACGTTAGCTTGGAAGGTACAGGGAAATAAAATAAATCAGATTAAATAGCTGTTAAATGCTTACCTAAGTACAGCAACTAAAGTAAAGCAAAATAGGACGACGTTCGGTAATCTTTGCATGATATCGTAAGTAATGTATGTATGGTGAGAGCAATACTGAAGCGGTTTTCTTAAGCAGTTTGTAACATCCCAATCTCTAATCTAGAATCATTCTGCTCGAATGCCACTTCATGACTTGAAGGCGATGGAAGATCTAAGCCGAGATAATGTTTCTTTTTGGCGGGCGATAATGTATTCTCGTTTTCCACCTGCCGCAGTCAATGGAAAGGTACTGCTGTATTTTGCCAATCATACCCAACACAGAAGTTCATTTCCGAGAAGTTCATTTTCGCCGAGGCCAATTCACGACTAAGTCAAGAATGCAACAGTCACCCGCAGATTGGACGTCCGAGATTGTAAACTGGATGGTGTAGGGACTAGATGGCAATCAAAATTGAAGGTAGGATTTTGTTGAAAGCATTCCAAATTTATGAAAGCACTCCGCAATCAGAATATATATTTTACAAAGAAATCAGACATTCAAGTATCCATAGTTTACAGCAGCTATGCATAAATGTATGACTTCGATGTATGACTTGTATCGATGTATGACTTATCGGCAACGTCCGTGCACATTGTCAGTTGTCGCTAATTAACTCGGCACTCGGTACATTGCTGCAATGACCATAAGGCCACGAGACCATAAGGCATAGGAGCAGTATTAGGCCACTCGGCCCATCGACTCTGGTCCGCCCTTCAATCATGGCTGATTTATTTTCTTATTCCCATTCTCCTGCATTTTCCCCATAACCCCTGATCCCCTTATCAGTCAAGAAGCTATCTATCTCTAGCTTAAAGACACTCAATGACCAGCCCTCCACAGCTTTCTGCGGCAAAGCGTTCCACAGATTTACCACTCTCTGGCTGAAGAAATTCCTCCTCATCTCGGTTTTAAAGCATCGTCCCGATAGTCTGAGGTTGTGCCCTCTGGTTCTACTTTTTCGACTCGTGGAAATGTTCTCTCTATGTCCACGATATCCAGGTCTCGCAGTATCCTTTAAGCTTCAATATATCCCCCCTCATCCTTCTAAACTCCAACGAGTACAGGCCCAAAGTCCTCATAGGACAAGCTCTTCATTCCAGGGATCATTCTGGTGAACATCCTGTGGAACCTTTCCAAGGCCCGCACATCCTTCCTTAGACATAGGGCCCACAACTGCTCACAATACTCCAAATGGGGTCTGACCAGACTTATAAAGCCTCAGAAGTTCATCCCTGTTCTTGTATTCCAGACTTCTCGACATTAATGCTGACATTACATTTGCCTTCCTAACTGCAAACTGAACCTGCGCGTTCACTTTAAAAGAATCCTGAATAATGACTCCCAAGTCCCTCTGTGTTTCTGATTTCCTAATCATTTTCCCATTTAGAAAATAGTCCATGCCTCCATTCCTCCTTCCAAAGTGTATAGCCTCACACTTTTCCACATTGTATTCCATCTGCCACTTCTTTGCCCACGCTCCTAACCTGTACAAGTCCTTTTGCAGCACCCCCCCCCCCCCGCCGCTTCCTCAATACTACCTGCCCCTCTACATATATTTGTATAATCTGCAAACTTAGCAACACTGCCTTCAGTTCCTTCCTCCAAATCGTAAATGTATATTGTGAAAATTTGTGGTCCTAGCTCTGACTCCCGAGGCACACCACTAGTCACCAGCTGCCATCCTGAGAAAGACCCCCTTATCCCCACTCTCTGCTTTCTGCCAGTCAACCAATCCTCTATCCATGCCAGGATCTTACCTTTAACACCTTGGGCACCTAACGTATTTAGCAGGCTCCTATGCGGCACCTTGTCAATGGTGAGCAATGTAATATTCACCAACAATAACAAAGACATGTTGGAATTTCTGTCGGTCAACGTGACACAGACAAATGTTTTTTGTTCATTTTGAGGTTTTACGAGAATACATGCTCAAAAATGTGTACAGCTAAACTATTATGTCTGAAGTTTGAGGGCAGGTAGGATGCATTCATTCGGTATTCAAGTGTGCTACGTTCTTCCAATATCTCCAGATTTTTCAGATTTCCAGAATTCGTGTCCGTCGTTATTTCGGTCCCCATCTTTTACTGTGCAGTCATCGGACAGCATTTGTCCTCGTCTGCAATGATTTGAAAGTGCAATAACTTGTTGAATTGTGTTCCTGGATTTTTACTTGGTGGCATTTAGCGATATGCAGAGATTTGACATAACGTCATCCAATTTTGAAAATGGGGATATGAAAGATGCAAAAATTAATTTCCCCTGTTTCGGAAACCCAACACTAGCAGCAATAAGCATAATCATGTAATGTATATTCCTTATGTTGAACTCAGGGCACATTTTCCCTTAAATGTGGAAGATAATAACACATTAAGTGAGTGAGGCCGGTAGCAAAGAGCTCTATTTTTTTGAAGGAAATGGCTGAACATTACGTGACGCAGATCCAAGTACTTGGATTTGTTGACGAGAGCAGATGGTTCAAGATAACAACATTTATTTAAGAAGCATTATCTGTTCATCGATGTTTTGGCCGAATTATGTATGTGTTTCTGCCATTTGCGTCATATTGTGTCCTCAAACATACAGGTTGATCTGTGCATTTTTACAGAAAACTTTCCGAATGATATTAAGACGATGGGGAAGATACAGTGTAATGTGAAAATAATCCCCAGGCAGGAATGAAAGAATACAATTATGAGGAGCAACATAAACTTCTGAGACAAACTTAACTTTAATACTTACAATTCGAAAGTGGATGAACGAAAAGTCACAATTTCACGAATTATTTCAGACGAGTGATGTTTAATAATCATTTTTTCAACGGGAAGATGGAACAACCTAAATATTTATGCGAATTTTAAATATACTCTTAGACGTGGTATTCATGGAAATGTATTTGCACAGAAGTGTTATTTAAATGATTTGGAATGGCGTTCTAATATTTTAAAGAAATCTGCAGCAGTTAGGTCTGAAACAGTATCGCTAGTTTAACCATTTGCATTATTCTATTAATGTAGTATTTCAAAATGTTAATTTGTGTGTTATAAAATACAATTCTGCAACGATTTGTTGTCAGATTTGTTTCCTTTGTTAAGCATGAATACAATGCATTTGATTGCTTTCTCGCCCAAGCCACTAAATCGATGTTCATAGATTTTCCATTTTTCTGACCACAGCTAGTGACCTAAGAGATAAAGAAAGAGGTACCAACATAAATGAAATGGAGTATCATTATTTCGAAGAATAATTACAGTGTTAGTTTCCTTATCCGTATTTGCAGCGTTATAAGACGTAACGAATTATAATGGTCCTTTGCTCCAAACACACAATCAGAAGTGACGTTCACGAGGGGTCACGGGCTCCAGGTGAGAGAGGCGAAGTAGAACTCAGATACTAGAGGGATGTTTTTTACACAGAGGGTGGTGGGGGCCTGGAATGCGCTGCCAAGTAGGGTGGTGGAGGCAGGGACGCTGACATCGTTTAAGACTTACCTGGATAGTCACATGAGCAGCCTGGGAATGGAGGGATACAAACGATTGGTCTAGTTGGACCAAGGAGCGGCGCAGGCTTGGAGGGCCGAAGGGCCTGTTTCCTGTGCTGTACTGTTCTTTGTTCTTTGTACTCCCTTCCTTTCTTCAGCGCATCTGCGCTTAATGCGAGAACACAACATGAATTGTGATTTCTGAATAGTTGGGAACAGCACCGTCAACCAAAGCTTGAATGCCTGGCATGCGACTGTAACGGCCCATGCACACGCAGGACACTATGTATTTTTAATAAGCTGTCCAGTGATTTGTGAATATTTTCCTCTGCGACTTCCGCCAGTAAAATTTGGACGAACGCGATTTGCTGCACTCGAATTAATCTGTTTCCTTTTTTTTTCAGAAATCGACAGACTGAAAGAAAATCTGAAAAACGCAGGTGTTTTCGCTAAGCAGCGATTATTCTTCATTGATTTATGTAACGATGAATATTAAAAAAAACTTGGCAGGATGTTCCCTCTTTGACGGTCTAAAAAAAGTGATTTTCCTTCAATGTTATTATTGTAATACAAGTTTTTAAATGCAATTCGATTACATTGCATTTGGGTCATTGTTGAATTTGCAATGTAATTATCATCCTCTTGCTTGGGTGTCTTAATTCCGCTGATGCAACTGGTTTGCAGAGACTAAGTCGCAGCGACACACCTCGTATTCAGCAAAATGCCCTCCTCAATCACGCAATGCCACGCGCCAACCACAGTTACAACTGCATAGATCGAACTATTGAACGCTGAATGTGTGGTGGAGCTGGAAGTAAAACAAAGCAACGATCCGCCGGCACATTGATAGGGAACCGTTTTTCAAAATGTGTATTATTTTGCCTATATCTTCTTGTGCAATTGAAGTGGGATACCATTGCGATATGTTGAACGTTTCATCAGTATCTGTCGAATTCAGGTATTATTCACGAACCAAATGTCCACATGCTACTGTTAAATGCAGTATAGCTCCTTGCAGTACAGCGCTAAGATCTCCTTCTCTCGATCAGCTGATTCTGCGCATTCCTTCCCGGATCCTCCAATCCCTAGTAAACAAAGAAAATGTGTTGCGCAGTGTACCGATGACAAGTCCAATACATCTAAAAATGGCAAAAAAAAGCGGGGAATCTTGTTCTTCGGCAATAGCTGTTGTATTCAGGTAAATGTAAAAAATGCTGAACATTTTAATGAATGCAGCTCTGTTAGTGAATTGGTAGATGGATGACTGAATGAACCAATCGGTAGTCAGTGAAAGGATGAAAAAGTTGTTTCGTTGGACTGTTGAGGTGGGTAGTTAGAAAAATGAGTTTTGGAGTGATACGTGTCGGTGCCTGAGGTGAGTAGACGGCTGCAGTAGCTTTGATGTGTAAGTAGGTGGGGTGCTAACGTAAGTATGTGAATGGTTATTGAAGTTCTTAGCTGTGTAAGTCGGCAGATGGGTGAGTACCACTTAGGCCGCAACCTTGTAGTGCATTTCCGGGTTTAGACAAATGAGGGCTAGCAAATAAATTCAAAATAAGAAATCATAAAACATCGGAACATCCTGGATAAACTAACAGGATTGATATCACCTGTGGAGAACACTGTAGAAGGATCATCTATAGCCTAACCGTTAACCCTATTTCTCTTCATAGATTCTGCCAGGCCGGCTGAGTTTATCAAAAATTTGCTGTTTTATATGGGCGGGTAGTCATTTGTTTGGTGCAGAATTGGGAAATCCTGTGCATAGTTGAGTCTGGTAGGCAGGATAGACAGCTCCACGAGGCACATACACACCTCGTCAGCGGATAATAGTCTCCAGATTATCTTCGGGAAGGCGAAGAGCAGCCAGTCATTATCCGGCTGTATTCGTGTGCTTGGGGATGGTAGTCCTTTCTGCTTAAGTAATTTGTCGGTTATGATGCTGGATATAGCTAGTATGTCGGATGGGTTCACATTGACTGATAGGCAGTTGGGGGTGGCAAGGTAACTCTTGTGTTGTAGTGTTAGTCGGGCCTGCTCCGTGCTGGCAGTTGAATAGTGTACGTGGAGGTTTGGAGATTTCAGGGAGGCAACTGGTGCGCCAGTGAGGGGATTACAGGTCTCTGCGGGATTAGTCGTTGGTGATCGTGTTAGTTAGCAGGCTGGGGCCATTTTGCGATGATCGGGGGTCTCTTGGGTCGTTTCGCTGAAATGGTTAAGTTGTCACGTGTAACGAGATGGCCGCCGGCGTCTCCCCATGCATTTGGTTATTTTGCCAAGGATGGACAGTTGTATGTGAAGTGTTTGTTGTTGGTAGCACGTATAAATTGAGTGTTAAAATTGATCCTGGATGTAGTTTCGTGGTCTTTTTGAGAGCAGGATTAGATGTGGGGTCGTGAGCACGGGCAGGAAAGTACTTTAACGTGATTAGAGTGGTTAATGTGGTCTTCTGGGCATTTTCCAAACACAGCGAAAGTTGAGCACTTTTTTTTAGAAATGGTCAGGGACCGTCGGGTTCTCGGTGGAGTTCTTCGGTGGCCATTACGTATTCCGTCCATTGAGGAGTGTCGTCTAGTATTCTGCTCAGCAAGCGTGAAACTGGGGCATAGTTCTCTCAGGTCGTGTTGACTTATGTTTCTGTTGTTGTGCGTTGTTCATGTTCTACAGTTAGCCAGCTTGTTAGGGTGGCAGTCGGGAAGTGATTGTTCATCGATTATTTGGGGTAGGATGTCATTGAATGGCAAGGGAGGGACCGATTCATCCAGCTTTGATATTCAGTTCTCTTAAGCAAATATTTGTCAAGATACACAATTGTCAAACATTTCCTTGGTAAGTATTCAGGTAACTGCTACCAACGTGGCGAACGTTTCTCCACTAAGCTCAGTCCCGCACACACTGCGTACCATTAAGGGCTGCTGGCAATCTTCGCAACAGGAATTTAAACTTCCCAGGTATTTCCCATACATCTCTTGAATCAGGATTACTATAGGCTCTGACACGCATTTTGAAACAATACTCTATCTTCGACGAATCGAAAACAGCACGATTTTTACCATGAAGTACCTAAACAATTATCTATTTCTGCCAGCGTACGTTACTGAAGTGTCTAACCTCATTCGATGGAGGGAAAAGTTTTGTTTTATTCTTAAGGGTGTTTTAAAGCTCCATGACTAGTCAATGGGCAACGAAAACAGCCGTTAGTTTGCATTCTGTGAACCATCAGTAACCTTTTCTTCCCATCTGCCCTTCACAATCTCAGCGATAGGTACTGATGTAATAAAATATGAATCACGAATCCACAAGCATCATCTGCTGCTCCGTTATCTCTCAGCCGGATAGAGTTTTCCATTTCACTTTTTGCGGTTAGCTCCAGGTTTTTCTTCTTGGGCACTTTCGTATCAATTACTATCATCAAACACATCTTTGTCTTTTTTATCCTCTAACTTGCTGTCCCTTGCTGTCCCTCTGCTCCTTTCTGTTCAAAATTATCCATTCTGCGATTGTCCTATTCTTTTCTCCTTCTGGCGCTGTTCTATTTTTCTGCAATTCACAATCTGACTTGTCTAATGTCGTACTAAAGCAAGCCACGTTGCCGTTAGACCCTTTCACCTGATGCAGTACAGCCCGTGCATGGCCACTAATTTTGGCGTGCGCTTCATCAACTGAGTTAGAGATCCAACATCCAATTTTGAAGACACGATTAAATTAATATTTCTGTTTGTGCATGTGTGTGTTTCTGTATGAATGTGCAACAGTGTCTTTCTCTTTGTAAGTTTGTGTGCACAAAAACCTATATCACATTACGTATGAAATGCATTGTTGTTGAAAATTGCGAAAATTTCAACAATAACTAAAATAACAAATGTGTACTCACAAATTTCGTAATGCGTCCGCTGAGTTCCATGGGAAAAAAATGTCAAAACGTGTCGAGATCAGCTTTTCAGTCTGAGAGCAAGTGTACTTCAAACATACTTTATCTTTTACCGCAACAGAGGAAAAAATTGGTGATAAAGCAGAGGTATGATTTGACAAAAAATTGCACATGGAAATGTAGTCCACTCAAAGAACCCTTGGAAAGCATATGTTTGTGTCGTGGATAAGAACACGATCAGCACGTTTCTTTGACGCCCATTGTCCTAAAGTAGATCGCATCTCATGATCATACTGCTTCGCGTGAACATAAAATACTCATCACACTCAAGTATCATGTGAGTTCATCTTTCGGGAACAATAGAGGGTTGAATGGAAGGAACAATAAGCAGGAAACTAAATTGATGAGTCACGACCATCATACCGTCGGGTCAGCGAAAATAAAACCTCACCTGACCTGCAGAACATATGCTCACAAGAAGCCAGCGCGTTCAGCGGAATGCACCTTCTCATGCACGGAATCAAGAAATGCGGTCAAGTCAATGGAATCATCAGTTGAGCAATAACTCTGATGTCAGTGACAAAGTCCTGGCATTCTGTCCAAACGAGGAGGATGCCTACCCAAAATGCTGTGGGGTGACGGAGGTTAGGAAATACATCGAGATAAAGAAAGGCAGGTTGTAGGATATACGATGGAAGACAAGACCAGCTAAACACGGCGTAATGGTAAATGGCTTAGAATAAAACAGCATTAAAATAAATACAAAATTGTTAATTCACATTGGTAACCAACTGCTAGTCACTCAGTAGTTACAGCAAGTAGGATAAACAGGCAAGCATAGCCAAATGTCCACATATTTTGCAAACCGGTGAACTAAAAAGATCAAATAATTCATAATTGCATTTGAATATAGCCAAATAAAGTAAGATGATTTGAATTAAGTTTAAAATGTATTATTGTGGTAACGATAGATAATTGTATAATAATCCTCTTGAAAAGCAAATACATTTCAAATCGCACAAGACTAACATTTGGCGTCAATGCATTTTAGGATGATGAGAAGCAACTTACACGTCATTCATTTTTGTTCAACATTAGCAAGAGGGGAACGTGGAAACTATTTTCAATTCATTCATTCTTTGCAGACTGGTCTCTGGAGGAGGCTTAAAAGTAGACCTTCTCGTGAATTATAGGAACTCTGACAGCAGATATTGGATATCATTACTCCGCCCACGTGCCAGAAGTTTGCTGAACATAAATTGAGTACAGATGGCCAGCAATAACAGTTCTCCCGTCAGTATCACATCAAATTCGGGCCAATAGGTTTTTGTTGCGCACGCAGTCCGCTATAGTTTCCATGTTAATACCCACCAATGTGTCGCACTGGTTAACACAATCTATCATAAATTCAAGGAAAATTCGGGCGACTGTGCAAAGTCATTGGTAGTGTTTTGTCCAAACTAAACGAACGTGCGCCGTTTTACAACCATGTATTGATTGGAATGAAAATACCCGGGTTTGTCAACGCCATTTTCAGCAACCCTATCTTTAATGAATAGAAATACACATCGGGCTTGAAAGCTTTTCAACACTTCAAGCCGTACATTTTCTGGACGGTGCTTCATCTGCCATGGAATTTATCCCAGTCATTGGGGAGAGACAAATCTTCCTTTGCTGAATTTTAAGGAGAAATGTATGCATTTAAATTGTTCCCTGATTCTACAAGAATCAAAGTTAAATGTATTTTTGGCTACTTTACCGTGAGATCAGGGATTTGAAGCTTTTAAATAAGAGGAGATTTTCATACCCCCTACGTCTTACCTGAATGTGAGATTATCCAGCAGGTACGGTTATCAACAGATTTTATTTTCATGACATAGTGTTGGGAATATATCCGTTTATGTAACGGTGGACTGCACCATAAAGCGGGACTACGTTTTAATAAGTACACGTAGCGGAAATGAAATCATATCGCAACAACTGGACATTCCATTCGTGCAAATTCAGTTGTGAAGCGACATATAAAATGCACTTTTAACAGCTATTAAATATGCAGGTATGCACAGCGACTTTATGGCAAATCACACTCAAGGTCTGGAGCAAATTTAAAATGTTCTAACCATACAACAGAATAAATGACAAGTCAGGAGTATCGAACGTTTTCGAAGAATTCATTTCGATGCACTGTGAATACAAGAAGTCTTTTCTTGAGAAATCTGCTGGACAACTTTTTTTTTCTCGGTCTAAGTCAATATTACACTGGATGGACTGAGGCGATACATCTTTTTCAGCGAGAAATATTGAACCGCTGACTGTCTAGTTAATCCTAGTAGACAAAGTAGTGCTAAAACTTCGCAGAACTCAACTTCATCGCTCAAAATGTTGTGTGCATACCTGCAACCGTTATTAGAGCATATGCCTTGCCTAATTAGCTAAATGCTCAATTGAATTGGCGTAAAATGAGTCGAATATTTGGGAAGTACAATCTGCGGTCAGACATACATTGAGATTTAGCGTAAGTTCAGTACTCACAAGGTTACGGTATATTTCTATGCATCAACAAAGTTCGTGGCTGGTCACGATTGTAAGGCTGGATAAAATCTTTTCCAGTCTTAAAGTAGCCACTCGCCACGACCTGCATTTTCATTAATGATACATTCAACTGTATCAGTTAAATTACCATTGAATTCAAAAGACACAAAAATACCACATTTTCCTTTCAGGGCACCGCTCCGGCACACCCCGCCCGACGCGTGCGCCCTCGGGAGGGGGCACATACATGGATGAACATGTTGCGAGTTCTAAGGTTGACCATATATAGCGCCAGAACCTTGATAATTCCAGAATAACATTTGAATTCTGGGTTCAATAGAAAACATGGATAAAATAGTTTGTCATAAATATAACGGTAATTTTGGCGTTTTGTCCTGTTTTGTAAAATTGGAACACCTTTCCAACCACGATACTGATTTTTATGTTGTGATTGAAATCAATTGGCATGATTTAAATTACTTCTCCGTATGATTTACAAGGGCTTATTTGAATGTTATGGGATAGGAAAAATCTCTATTCACCTTATGTTCCGGAAAATATTCCTTCATAGAACGTCCAACAAAGATCGAAGCGAAAAATGGGGGAAATTTCAAAGCAAGAAATGCCAAGTATCAGCTGCATCTATCAATCTTACCACAAAGGAGAAAATGTGGCATTTCCAGCCACCCACTTCTGATACGAGAATCATTTGTCATGCACATCTGATCTAAGTTTGGCAAAATTACATTTGATTGACATGCTAAAATCTGCATCAAATGACGGTCGCATTTCACTTCATAAGATGGAGCAGGCAGACGTAAACGTACGAAAGATTGTGGTTGATAAGTTAAGTACGAATTTTAATTCATTGGTTGACCAAATGGATTGACAACATTCGTCACGGTGGTGGGCATTACAGTAGATTCATGAAAATACTGCACTTCTTGAAGTGGAAGAGCAGATGACTGTCTATTCATTTTAAACCTGGTCTACAAGAATCTTATGACACTCTAAACTGTTCGGGAAATTAGTCAACTTGTCATGAAGCAATTGTAGAAACCATAATGCGCATCCGGTTTTGTGCTAATCTTTTTTTTAAACTTCATGATACTGTGGCCCCGAACTGTTGTTATTGAGACAGTATTTGTCTTTATACGTCTTTGAGTAACTGTCACATTTTCATTTGCATCTCTTGCCTTCCAATAGAGAAATTATATCAAAGCTATAGAGGTACAGTCTGTTATGTTTTTATTATATTATTAATCTATTATTAATAGTGGATTATTGCAAATCATCGAAGCATCATGTCTGACGTATTTCAATCTATGGTTTCACAACGTTATGTAATACTATAATTTTTAAATAGCCGATTATGTGCGTTTGTCACTCTTCTTCCTGGCATGAGTTAGCAGGTGGCTTTTTTTTTAAATCCCCCGTTTCAACTACAACATTTCCTATTATCCCATTCAATGTCACTCTGAAATGAAGTCAATTGTAAACAATATTGACTGTGATCTTAAGTATGATTTCGTCCTGTGTTCCAGCATATCATAATGTCAGAAGTGAAGCTGTGTGCTTATGATTTCATAGTATTCAACAGCATTCCACATTCCTCAGATGAAGCATTCCATGTGAAAAAGCAGCAAAACCATGGCAATATGTAGGCTTTAAATTTGCAATGGTAGTCTAAAGAACATAATCAACAAGAGAAAATCCGAATCTTGCCACATAACATTCAGTTTCATTTCTGTAGCTGATTACCCAATTGTCACAATACTGGAGGTTAACATTGAACGGAGACGGACGAGCCATGAAGTGTGGATACAATAACAGGTCAGTTGTTGCGAATTCTGAGGCAAGGTACTCACCTCGTGACTTCTTAGAATTTCTAAATAATATGGCAGAAGTCAATGGTGTGAACCTTGTCAGGATGAATGCAGCTGCAACGACACTCAAGAAGCTTGACATAATTCAGGGCGAAGCAACCCGCTTAACTGATAACCCGTCAACATGTTTTCAGTCTCGCTCCACCGATGCAGACTAAACCATCTGCATAATGCACAGCAGGAATCCTCCGAGGGTCCTGAGGCAGCATCCGTCACATGCACAAAGTCACCACAATCGAGAAGGACAAAAATCGTAGATAAATGGGAATGTCACCGGCTGGAAGTTCCACTCGAGGTCTCTCATCATCCTACGTTGGAAATAAATCGCTGTTCCGTCACCGTCTGTGTCAAAATCCTCCCACAGAGCACTGTTGTTACTTCTATACCCGCGAATCAAGAACACAGCTCATTGACGCCTTCCGAAAGGCAAATGATGATTCACAACGAATGCTGTCATAGTCAGCGAAAGCAAAATCCCTGGACGATATAAAACAAATCAAAAGATTAGATTGTCATAGCCACCTTTCAATGATGATGTACGAAAAAAAGCACCAGTGAGTATAGCGAACACTTGGCAGTAATACGAAGATATGCTCGAACACTTCCCTGTTGGGATATCTCTTTCTTTCTTGGCGAAAACATAAACCAAGGAAAGTCATCAGCTTGTACATATTGCTTCATGGAGAAGCACCAGAAGAGAGCAATATTTGTTTTTAACTGAGAATGAGCATCAGCACGTCCCGAACCTGAAACACTGAACGTGAGCTTACAATCAACTTATCCAACTGCAATCAATATAGAATCATAGAATCATAGAAACCCTACAGTGCAGAAGGAGGCCATTCGGCCCATCGAGTCTGCACCGACCACAATCCCACCCAGGCCCAACCCACATATTTACCCAATAATCCCTCTAACCTACGCATCTCAGGACTCTAAGGGACAATTTTTAACCTGGCCAATCAACCTAACCTGCACATCTTTGGACTGTGGGAGGAAACCGGAGCACCCGGAGGAAACCCACGCAGACACGAGGAGAATGTGCAAACTCCACACAGACAGTGACCCGAGCTGGGAATCGAACCCGGGACCCTGGAGCTGTGAAGCAGCAGTGCTAACCACTGTGCTACCGTGCCGCCCCTTCTCTTAATTGCTGATTAATTAAATTGCTCCCGCACTTGCATGGAAAAACGTTCATTTTCACCACATTTCTTCAATCTCGCATCATTATTCTTTGGATGCCAACCTGCACCCTCTAAACCAAATAGAAATTTCACTGACTGCTTTCAGCCTTCTTGCCAGATTTAAAACAGGCATTACTCGAATACACTTTATATAAATCAACTGATTCATCCCTGACTTGATGCAATGAGGCTAAATGTCCTGCAAAACGATTGCATGATATTTTGCAGGAACTTATGCGATCATTCTGATTATTAGAATCCGACGATGCATGAGATAAATTCCAGCTGAAATTAATGGGGAAACATAGCAATAAAATAAAATGCAGTCGAATCGGAATTCTAAACGATATGTCAACGAAGGAATAGTGTTGGACTAATCCGTTTATGTCTCAGAGCTAGATTTTTGTTCAATATTAAAAAGGAGTTGATGAAGTAAGATTTATGCCAGGGAAGCAGGCATTTCGACCAAGTTGGTCTGTGGTGTAGTTTACGTTACACTCAGATACGTTCCATTTTGGTCATCTGAACATTGCATTGTGGCCATTCATTTCCTTCTAGCTCATAGTTCTCTATTTTTCCTTAAAATGCAACTATATTGTTGGTTGATGCAATGCGAGTACCATTTATTGTATCAAAACATATGTGAAGAAGTGTCTGCTGAATTGCAGACTCCTGCTCGGATACATGTTCAAATACATATTTGTTTGCGATGCAGCAAGCGGCAGACACTTTTCTATACAATGTGAGCACGGATTACACGAGCGGATGTGCAGATCCATTGAAATACATCGTGCCAAATGACAAGGCATCGAATGTTTTTGAAAGGCCAGTCATTCGTCCATGGGGGATCTTTAGTGCACCGGAAACAAAGCTGTGTGAAGTGTTGACATTTTTTCACAGGGTCATCCGAAAAGGCACTTGTTATCGAGTAGCCATGCGCTCTCATGCTTTGCCACCGGGTTCGTGCTTTGTATATTGGAACTAATCTGTGGATGAAACGTGATACCAAGAAGACGAATCTAAACTTATACAATATAACAATGCTAGGTTTTATTAATTTGAGTGGAGATTGTTGGGTACGTCATGCTTTAAATTGTCGTTAAATTGCACTCCATAGAAACCATAGAACAGCAATGAAAGAGGCCGTTCAGTTCATATTGTCGATGAAACTCGAGGGCATCCAGGAGACATTTCGAAGCCCATCTTCCCGAATCCGACCCATAGCCCTGCAGCTTATTGCACTTAAGGTTTTTATTCAAGGTGTTTTTTAAAACAAGTTTAGGGTCTCTGCTTTCATCTCTAACGTGGGTTAGAGAATTGCTGACACCCACCTCCCGTTGTGTAAAAAAAAAGTATCCCACATGTTCCCTTTGCACGTACACAAACATAACTTAAATCTATGTCCACTTGTTCTAAAATTCTCCGCCAAGGTAAGCAATTTTATCCTGTCCACTGCCTCTCACCCCGACATAATTTTGTGCATCTCTATGAAGTCACCTCTCAGCCTTCGTTCCCTGGAAAATAATGCCAACCTATCCAATGTCTGTTCCCAGCTACACTTTTCCAGCCCTGACAACATTCTTGCAAAACTCTTAGCATTCTTTCCACAGAAATTACGATCTTCTTGTAAACATGGCGACGAGCTCAACATACACATTGCTCCAATTATGGACACAACAGTGTTTTATGTAATTGAAACATCATATACTGGCTTTTATATGTTATGCATCTGCCGATGAAGTGGATCATTCTACATTACCTTCTTTACAACAGTATCTACCTGCACTGCTGCCTTTACGAACCTGTATACTTGTACACCAGTCTCTTTATATTCATCTGCCATGCTTAGTACAGTTCTATGTATTGCGCATTACTATAGCTGGTTGACTTCCTTCAATGCATCAATTCACACATTTACATTTTAAAATCCTGCTTGACTTTACGGCCTACTCCAAAATCGAGATTATGAAAATTTTCTGTATCTGCAACTTTTCCAATCATGCCCCTGAAGTTCACATCAAAATCATTAATACATAACCAAAATCGCAAGAGTACCAGAATCGAACACCGTGGAAAACGATTTGGAACAACCTTCAATTTCAAGTGGCATCAACCGACGTTTGCTTGCTGATACGAGCCAACTTCTGATCCAGATTGCCACATAAAACTTTGTCGTTTGAATGAAGCCTGTGAATTTCATGTGGGACTTTGTAAAATACATGCTAAATTCATGTACACATTATCCACCACGTTGCATTCATCAAACATTCCTCCTGAAATAATGACGTTTGTGAGGTATAAGTTCCTTCAGCATCTCCATGCTGACCATTCCTTGCAAGTCCACGACTTTCGACGTGACAGCTGACTCAACTCATTATCCCATGACTGATGTAAGGCTATCTGGCCTATTATTGTATTCCTTTGTTTTTATTGCATTTCCTTCAGTCGGTTTTAAACAAAGCGTCTGTCTCTGCCCCCGACTATTTAATTCCCTATGACGATAGCCAAGTCATTTGTTTTCATCTCGCCCCTCTGATCAGCAAAGTCATCCATGGCGACTGAACCTGGCTGCTTCTGCTTTTCCCTAAGAGGCCATTCCCTATCAGTATCAAAATCAGTATGTAAGCTTGAGGGGGCGATGACCGGAGGGGACGACTTCACTGCCTTCCTGAGTCTTTTACTGTTTCTTTTGATCATTCATCCATTTCTGCCTGATAATTCCTCAACTGCAATGTCAGCATCCCACTAAAATTGCGATCCATGAGTCGCTCGGAATTCTGGAAGCTCCACATTGAGTCCAACCGCAGCAGCTGCCCCGAAATCCGGTTAGCTGGCAGTTGCATTTGGACACATAGTCTGCCCACATGGTCACCATGGGCGCAAGATTCTCTGATTTCCCAAATTATGCAGGAGGGGTTTATCCCTGTTCTGAGGTCTCCTGACATGACACCCCTCTCTATTAAGCTAGTTTCTCCCTTGAACGAAAGTACGGTAGCTAAAAATTTCTTTAAGATAGTAAAGAAACTTGTTTCTCACCATACACTCCAATGGCAATTGTACAGTACTACGCTATACTTGTTTTATTATTGTCTACCTCAGTGTTAGGCAATGGGATACTTTAATACAATGAAAATACTTATCAGGTCCAAACCATAGAACCATAGAACCCTACAGTGCAGAAGGAGGCCATTCGGCCCATCGAGTCTGTACCGACCACAATCCCACCCAGGCCCTACCCCCACATATTTACCCGCTAATCCCTCTAACCTATGCCTCTCAGGGGCAATTTTAACCTGGCCAATCAACCTAACCCGCACATCTTTGGACTGTGGGAGGAAACAGGAGCACCCGGAGGAAACCCACGCAAACACGAGGAGAATGTGCAAACTCCACACAGACAGTGACCCAAGCCGGGAATCGAACTCGGGACCCTGGAGCTGACCTGGAGGTCGTATCGGCAATCAGAAGCTTTGGTTGATTTCACATCAGTTCCTCGCGCCTTTTTATCTCCCAGAAACTGCACTCAATCTCATTTATTCTTGCACTGCTTCATTTCCCCGGCTCCGCTATTTACCAATCAGCTTTCTCTCTTTTTTTTTGCTACTGCAGCAGAAAGCAAAAAACATTCTGAGGATATAAGTGTTAGAAAGCGAGAAGTGAAAGCATAAAGCAGCTCTTACCCAGCTGCACTTAATTCCCACTCAGCGCCAAATTCATGAAAACCACATTGACTCTGTCTGCATCTCACTCGATGAGTCTTTCGCAATTGGCCAATGCAATTACAACGTTTAACTATTCCGCAGAAACCTCACTGATATTCACGCCGTTTAGGCACAGAACGTGGTGGTCGTACTTTCGGATTGTTCGGAATATATATGTCTACTGGGACCTCTTTTTAGGTCAAACCAAGTAAACAAACTCAAATTAAATCAGGACAAAGTAAAAGGGGGCAGCTCCCCAAAAAGGAGGGGGAACAGCCCGAACAGAAATCAAAATGCAAAGGAAACTTGAAAACATCAAATTAAAACGTGATTATTAGGGTCAATAATGCACCCCAACCCCTGCGGTGCCCAGCGGGCGCGGAAAGCGTCAACCTCGCCCGTGGACACCGCATGCTCCCTCTCCAGGGACACCTGGCCGCGAACGTAGCCGCGGTAGAGGGGAAGACAGTCAGGATGGACGGCCCCCTCGATCGCCCGCTGCCTGGACCGGTAAATGGCGCGTTTCGCCAGGCCTAGGAGCAGGTTCACGAGGAATATGTCTACTGGGAGTGAGTGACAAACCGTTTTTAAAGGTGCAAGGGAAATAATTTCGTTTGTGGCATCTCAGCATAGCAAGGCCGGAGAACCATTTTAAGGGCAATCACCGTCGTTCGTGCAATGTGTTGATTTGTATTCTATGACATTCGGTGCCCACATTTCAAATGGCTTGTCGGATTCCAAATTTTGGTTGATTGAAATGTGTTTGTTTCGTCGTTTGATAGTTACGAAGAGTAAAATAACTTCCGTTGCCAATTGCATGTTTAAAGGTCCTAGTGTCCAACCGTCCACAATGACAACAATCCACGTGGTGGATACAGTAAAACACTTTGGCTGACAAGGAATTCCGTGGCTGTGGCACAGAAATTGTCAAGAAATGGCGATATGTTTCCAAACGAGGTGGCTTTTTTTTCTTCCGGAGAACTTGAAGGCACTTACTGTCCCATCTCTCTGCTGATTTTTCCCTTTCAGCTTTGACAATTTGTTTATATGGAACATCGTCTCACCTTGTGGAAATTTCTCAATTAAATTCGTAAATGTTGCACCTTTCATGACTTTTTGAACCTGTTAATACTTAGACTGATGCATATGTACCATCGTTTATGCTGTGGTTGCATCAACATTCTTCAATGCTTTCGGAATTGAATGTACCAAGACAACTGGGAGCATTCCAGAACGTTCCTGATTCTTGTGCTGCTGAGTTGATGCAAGACTTGCAGAGTAAGATTTATTCACGTCATCGAGTCTCTGAATTGCTGGTATGGACTTTGTGTCCATGGTTTTGTCCAGTTAAGTTGAATTGAACGGCTTAATTTGTGTGCTAAATGGCCAGCTATCTCGACCTTCTCTGCTGTAAATATTCCTTGCCTCGCATTTTTAACATTGAAAATCATATGTCCCGCAACAGCTCAAGTTTGAATATTGGAGATATCTATTTTCCACATGAGCGAGCGACAGTTCCATTTGAGTCATGAGTGGAAACGAATAATGTGTGAGCTCACAGCAAGAAAAATCACGGAGTTCTCTCTATGATGATTCGAAGGTCATTCAAGAATCACGTCAATTTGATTGTGCCGCGTTCATGATTGCTAAATTCTTGCAATGATATGTTTAAGTGTCTGGACTGTCTGCTGATCAGCACGTTGTGCTGAATATGACTTCAACCAGGTGCGACATTTATGTCTGATACATGTTGATTTCAACATTGTGCGGCACATGCTCTTCTAACGAAATGTATCCTTAAACGTTTCATCGCCTCTAAATCGCTTATTTACTGGATTTCAACTGACTATGCATGTTTCAAACACGGTAGTAACGACTCAGAATAATATTGGAGGAAATAGTACTCATACTTTGTAAGATAGGTAGCATTGAACACAGCTGACGACAGTGTTCATCATTGTGCTGGTATTGGAATGAACTGCTGAGGTGGAAACATGCCAGATTGAAACTGTCGCTTTTTTCTTCTGAAAAGGAAATTGGACAGTTCTGCACATTGCCAGATATAGTCGACTTTTCTATTTTCTTTCGCCCTGGAGAATCTTCACTAACAGCTTGGATATTTCTAAAGGAAAATCTTCCCTGAAATAGTCGGTCAGTTGCTGACAGGAGAATAGTCATTTTAACGAGTTCACACAGATTTGCTTTCATATTCTGGTGTTGGTGAATCTACTTGGCTGTGTACCAGAACCTGGAAAATTTGCAATATGAGCAAAATGAGGAGAAGTGTGACAAAATGATCTTGAGGCTAAAATGATTTTAAAATGTTCAGTCTTATTCTCTGAATTCAAACACTGAAAATTTCATGGAAATTTTCTTGAACATACCAACCAGATTATTTGTGAAATTTCTGAATGCCGACAAAGACTTTGCGATTCTTGCTTGTCCTTTACATTACTTGATCGCTGAGCTCTTGCGAAACTTTGTTGCTTCCATGGTTTACCCTGTATGATCTCCAATGTTGCAGTTTCTACATAATGATTAGCCACACATACTGGTGATAAATGCAAGCACTTGAAATTTTCTCCCTGAACCAGTGTTAATCCACCAGCTTGCTGCTCAGGGTCGAGTGAATAATCATGGCTTTTCAATGTATGCCGGAACATAATTCCATAGCTGCATATGGATATACAGATTTTAACTGTGAGTCCAGCTCTAAATCTATTCCACTTATCAGAATGATTGTTCCAAGTACAAGCAGATACTGAGCCTCTTTGTTAAGATAGCATTTTTTTTCACACATCGTGGTACATTGGTTTCAGGGATGTGGATGTGCCTCAGCTAGAATTCATTTGCCCTTCCGAAATGCCCTTCGGAAGTTAGCGGTGTGCTGCTAACTTTAACTGCTGCAGTCACTGTGGTGTAAGGTGATCCAGTTATCACGCGGGATGGAGCCACTGGATTTTGACCATCAACAGTGAAGGAACGGCAAAGTATTTCAAGTAGGTTTGTTGAGTGGCTTCGGTTGAAACTTCCAAATGGCAGTGTTCCCGTGCATCTGTCCTAGATGTTAGGGCTCAGAAGGTGCTATCAGAGAAGCGATGCTGATTTTCTGTGGTGCACCTCGTAGATGGCAGACAATGGTTCTCCTGTGCATCCATGGTATTGGAGGTGTGGAAGAGATGTGAATGAAGTAGATGGTTTGTCCTAGATAGTATTAAGCTGCCAGAGTGTTCTTGGAGCTGCCAAATTCAGGTGAGGGGAAAGTATTCCGTTACACTCTTGAGTTGTTCCACTTAGATGGTTGTCAGTTTTTGGGAGTTAACAGGTTAGTTACACACAACAGGACGACGAGCCTTTCACCTGTTCTTGTAACCGTAGTATTCATATGGCAAGCCCAGTACGGTTTCTGGTAAAATGTGTTCATAGTTGATGATTAAGTGGCCGTGGCGCCTTGAGGTGACAAGGGAGAATGGTCAGATGCGCTCCTGCTAGATTGCGGAATTACCTTGCCCTTGGGTGGCACAGATATTATTTGTCACTTGTCAGCCGAAACTTATCTATTGTCCAGGTCTTGTTTCACTTCGACAGAGACTGCTTCAGTAACTGAGGAGACAGACGGATGATGCTGAACATTGTGCAATCATTTCTGAACATCCCAATTTGAAATTGTGATGGAAGCTATATAATTGATTAAGCAGCGGTGATAATTGGGTCATGAACAGATATATTATCAAAAGGATGTGTGAGGAACATGACAATTAGGTATTTATCTCGGTTTCTTTCTATAACACTCTGGCAGGTCGACCCACAGGCATGTGGCTGCACTCTAACCTAACTAGTGTTAATATTTGCCAATAATGTGCTGGGAAAAGTGTTTAGCTTCCATGATAATCTTTGTTGTAATGATTAATGATCGAACAAGGATATATAATTTAATGAACCTTTGCTATCAACGTCAACTGTCCATGTACATAGGGAGAAATAGGAATCCCTAACTTGGAGAGCCTCTGCCAAAACAAAAGTGTTTTCGGCAATTGGCGAGGAGGCATCAATTAATGACATTGCTGATGCCTCCGACAGTAACTTCCCTGATTACTCGAAGAATTTGTTTTTGGCATCAACAGGATGAAGTTTGAATTATTTTGTTGAGGACATTTTACATTTGCATGGTGCCACCGTAATATAGCAATTATGCATTCATGTAATAAATGGAGATTTCCTTAGAAAAATATCAAATCTTCATTTTGGCTCGCATTTAGAAATATCAGTGATTTGTTAAGCATAATTTGACATCTATTTATTGATTTATCTTACTGATTTGTCTTATGCATGTAGTTAGTCCTTTACTCAAAATGCCACTCCCCTTGACATATGTAAAATGCAATTCATTTTTGATTATTTAATTCAGAATTCAAAAAACTACTTCAAGATACCAGTAAGCAATCACGACTGTTTGGGAACTATTTACATACAATAATACGATCTGTGGTTTGAAATTGACGAATACCTACACCAGAAAAAAAATTCATTTAAGAAGAATATTCGTCGAGTTTCTGTACACGTTACTAAAGGGTGAACAAGAATATGGAACTTGAACTCTGCTCCTATATTATTTCGAAATTGACTTAACTTCTGCCTAACTTTCACTTTCATAATCGCTTCCCGTATCCAAGGATTTCCTGACGTCTGTGCATCGATAAATATTCCCAAACATTATGCATGCTGAACGGTAAAACAGCAATACGAAAGTGGGGAAAGGGGGACAGAAATAATGGAAAACCCCCTAAACGAAACAAAATAGACTCTGCGCAACTCTAACTAATCTGATCTGACTTTCAGCATGTGGCGCTGTTTACTTCATTCCAAAATTCATGGAAAATAACAGTTCCCTCGATTCTGGCAAGATCTTTGGCAATTCTCAAAGTTTAAGTAAAACGATTCCTTATTTCTCTTCCAATCATAAGAACGTTTCATCCTCCATGGCCCCATCTACAATCTGCAAAACAAATATATTTTACTTCGCTATGCGTGGACTGGACAAAGCCCTCTGCAATTACATCACATTTGCAATATTTCATCATTCATGTATAATTTCCGTGAAAACAAGCATTCAATTTACCTTCCAAATTATTAGCTGTTGCTAAAGTCTCGCTTTACTCTTGGTGCGTATGAGTGCAGTCAGATCTGTCTGAAAGTCAGCATTTACAATTTCCATGCTGTCGGCATACATTGTACAATTATACTCCTGTTACGAACCTCTCTCTTTTGCAGTGTCACATCTTACCCGCTCAACTACACCTTCTCTGTCTTATGATTCTGCGTTTGAATTCTCCTAACAGGCTGAACTCGTAAATGCTTTTACTGTGATCCAAATAAAATGCATTGATCTAGTTCTTTCATTTAAGTTGTAGCTGAATGTAAATAGCTGAGCTCCGAGATCTGATTAAAATCTCTCTCCTCGAGACGCAGTCTGACAAATTTAAAATGTCATCTTTCTCCACACAGCCTACTTCCTGTTTGTTCCATGTCTTCAGTTGATGTAAATATATTGCCCTCAACTTCATGCGAATACATAATGCATATCAAACATTTTTGCCGCGCCTTGGAGAAGGGCTTATTTTTGAATCAAAACATGCCATCTCTACAGGCTTCGATTCACCTGTAATACTAGGTGTATTCTCAACAAAAAGAGATACCGTATTGAATTTGCAAAATATCCGTAAAATCACAGCACTTCGCCTGGCTGTCGTACAACGATATTGTATTTCCTAAAGAAAATACTCGAGCATTATTTTGACGAATAATGTCAAGCTTACTAACCTATAGTTTAACATCGTTTAATTTTATCTCCCACGTTGTTTTACTTGACAAGCTACGTTCCACTTGCCATCGACAAATAATTTGGGCCGTTCAAGGATCGAGGAGCTTTGCAGAAATAATTTTTAAAAATGAACCCGCCACAGTTGCACTGAGTCTGGGTCTTTTCTGGATCATTAGATCAACGACAACAGGTTATGGGAAGTTGTTCGGCTTTTGTCGCCTAAGATCCTTTACTGGTATTTCTTAACTAACGTTACAAAACTTCCAAATTCTTATAAGCTCCGTTTCTACCCATGCTCAGGTTGATGCATAAATTTTCTAATGTATTGGAAACCTACTGATTATCCACGTTAGTGTGACTTTATTTTAAGTATGTATCAGAAGTGTAGTTGTAGTATCCTTGCCGTTTCTCCGCCCAGAACCACCACGGGATAATATTTACTTTAAATAAAGTAGAACACGAGATAATTGAGTTTTTGACGGGTCCTCCTCGATATATATTCTGAAAATTAATTTGACTCTGACGTGGAGGTGCAGTAGGTTGTGTTGCAGTGGTATGTCAGCAACTGAACAGCATAGAATGGAGTTATTTTGATTAAAACGAATTAACATATTTATTTTTTGCAACAGACATCAGCAACAATATTGCTTAGTTCCTACCTCCAACCGAGCTCAATGATATGCCTCAAAAAGCAACATTACTCCAAAATATTAGACCCGACATTTACATTTAGAAACCATGAATTCGATTATATTGCAAACTGTCTCCAATTTGGGAACATAATGATATTTTAGGGAATTTCGTTTGAATGCTTGTAGCGAATATGTATTTAATGTTACAATATGGCGACTTCAAGTCTGCTTATCACATTCTGCTTTAATTTTGCGAACAAACCAAATGGCCTGCAAACATCCATCTGAAAACCATGCACGTTGATTCACCTCCTTTTGTCTTCCATCCATAACTAATGTACATCCTGTCTCAATTTATGCATTTTTCATAGTGATTGTGGCTGTCCGTTTGTTCATGTTCCTCTTCAAAGTTACAATTAAACATCGGAAAAAAACAAAACTCCATTCAATGATCCGATCGATGAAAGTGCATTTTGCACCACTTCATTGGAGTGGAACTAGCTGAACCTTTGTTGCTGAGAGCCAACAAGGACAAGCCAACTCAGCTACATCCATCTGTGCTGTAACCATTCTATGATACTATATATATAAAAAAGTTTTGTTACTATCCCGTTCCTTTTCGAGGTAGGTATAAAGTTTCTTTCAACCTTGAAAGGTCATTAAAACATTTGACACAAGAACGCAAATTTTATATCCCAGTTCCCATCTCAAAATGAATAAGATGTGTTGCCGAAAAAAGCAGGGAATTAAAAACTGTTCGTTAAACAGAACGATGTCTGTGGCTTGTCCCGTAGAGCTCGAGATCTGAATTACCAATTCACTTAGTATTTGCCTGCACATCCCTCTGTTACCCTGCACACTTCTTATTTTGAGAAAATAAATTCGCTCCAGAATTCCTCAATTTAGCATGACACCATCTCACTCTATGTCAATGTATCCACGAGGATTGCCATGTGTGTGACATGTTGCTACTATCACCACCGCACCTCCCCCACCAACCACAGTTTACTTAAAATCACAGTTTGCTGTGTCTTCATCATTTGATGGACGGGAACAACTCCTCTCCACTCTGTCAAAGAGCGTGCTAATTTCGAATGCCTTCAGCAATTTATATCCCAAACTTCTCTTCTCCCAGTAGAACAGACCCGACCTATTCAACCAAAACACAACATTGAAAAATGTTGATTCCTGGATCATTACTGCAGAACTTTTCTGCATGATTTCCATGGCCCCCACACGCATGCTAAATGGTGATGCCCAGAAGTCACACAAATTTTGCAGTTGAGATGAAAATATACTTTCATACAATTGTAAAGCAAGTTCCTTGCTTTTCGACTCTAAGTTCTGTTCCCCTCATAATTTAAGTTGGCCTTTTCCTCCCTGTTTATTCTAGTTTTCTGGAGAATATTGTGTCTCTTGAGCTTATTATAGGTATGGATGTTATTGTGTCGTGCAGGTCAGGATGAATTCCCTATTTTGCTCCGACTGCACAGTCTTTTAACGTGGGCATTCCCTTTGCTGCCATTTTATTTGCTGCTCGATAGAAAGCTCTTGCAATATACGCTATTACTTGACATGTCTTCCCAATTGGTTGTTTCTCCCGAATCTGTTGCGGACATGTCGCATTTCCTTTGATTCGACATTAAGGTGAGCTTGATCCTTGAGCATGACCTATCTCAGAAGTCATTTTCAAGGTTGTATTCCGAATATCTGATGACTTCGGAGACTTTATTGTTTATCATCTTCTCTGTATTTCCACCCTGGCTGTCCATGTCTCTGATAGTGATTGTTTGAATTCAAAACTATTCAGCAATTAAAGTGCTGATTCCAAATGCTTCCAGCAAATTTTATGTCAACTTTCTCTTTTCTCAGAAAAACCGTGCCAACTACTTCAACTAACTGAAAATATTGATTATTGGCTCCTTGCCATGCAACCTTTCTGCATGGTTTCATGGATAGCCTCCACAACCATGCTAAATGGAGAGGCCCATATCTCATCCCAATATTCCAGTTGAGATGACAACATACTTTTTCTTTTCATTTAATGCCCTTGGTTTGCCGCGTGCAACAGCATGTAACAGCAATTCAATGCGTCGATATTTCTGCAACAAGAAGCCCATGACTCACACACAAAGATAAATATTATGATGAGCTTGTGCATAGCCTGTCTTGTTGTAAGGCAGATAAATAGTTTCCTTTGCAGTAATGTAAGGTTCTGATCTAAGACTTGGTGTTCTCTGTCAACATTTTTGCATGTATTGCAAGAGCTTTCGATCTTAGATAGCAGACGTTGTCTATAACCTTAATGTTTGATCACTACAATTCGTGAGTTGCAGTCAAACCTTACTGTTTGATGCAAGATATATCTACATCTATATCTATCTATCTATATATATATATATATATATATAATAACTTCCGTTGATGCAAAGCCAATAATCGTTTTCTGCTTTGAAGAACAGTTTATGGGAATGTGAAGTTCATTCTCACAGTGTAACCAAAGGGGACAGTCATTGGCAAAGCACAATTATCATAGCCTGATATCTGGTATGGAAGCTGCGGAATTCTGCCGCCTAAGTCGGTAGTGATGTATGTCTATTTTGAGTAAGAAGTCTCACAACACCAGGTTAAAGTCCAACAGGTTTATTTGGTGGCAAACACCATAAGCTTTCGGAGCACTGCTCCTTCGTCAGATGGAGTGGATATCTGCTCTCAAACAGTGCACAGACACAGAAATCAAGTTACAGAATACTAATTAGAATGCGAATCTCGACAACCAGCCAGGTCTTAAAGGTACAGATAATGTGGGTGGAGGGAGCATTCAACACAGGTTAAAAAGATGTGTATTGTCTCCAGACAGAACAGCTCGTGCGATTCTGCAAGATCAGGGGAAAGCTGTGGGGGTTACTGATAATGTGACATAAATCCAACATCCCGTTTTAGGCCGTCCTCATGTGTGCGGAACCTGGCTATCAGTTTCTGCTCAGCGACTCTGCGCTGTCGTGTGTCATGAAGGCCGCCTTGGAGAACGCTTACCTGAAGATCCAAGGCTGAATGCCCATGACTGCTGAAGTGCTCCCCCACAGGAAGAGAACCGTCAAGACTCTTCTCTTCCTGTGGGGGAGCACTTCAGCAGTCACGGGCATTCAGCCTCTGATCTTCAGGTAAGCGTTCTCCAAGGCGGCCTTCACAACACACAACAGCGCAGAGTCGCTGAGCAGAAACTGATAGCCAAGTTCCGCACACATGAGGATGGCCTAAACCGGGATGTTGGATTTATGTCACATTATCAGTAACCCCCACAGCTTTCCCCCTGATCTTGCAGAATCTCACGAGCGGTTCTGTCTGGAGACAATACACATCTCTTTAACCTGTGTTGAATGCTCCCTCCACCCACATTGTCTGTACTTTAAGACCTGGCTGGTTGTAGAGATTCGCATTCTAATTAGTGTTCTAACAAAAGAACAAAGAACAATACAGCACAGGAACAGGCCCTTCGGCCCTCCAAGCCCGCGCCGCTCCCCGGTCCAGGATTGAATCCTGAATCCAGGATCCCCGCCCAATTTTCCAGCCTATCTACATACCAATATCCTATCCACCGAGCTGTCCCTCACAGCTACGATGCTTTGTTCATTACAACCTATTAACTCACCCCCACCCCCCTATTCCAGACCATGTGATCCCCAGGGAGAGGCGAAAACCCAGAGTGAAAAACCCCAGGGCCAATATGGGGAAAAAAAAAAATCTGGGAAATTCCTCTCCGACCCCCTGAGGCGATCGAAACGAGTCCAGGAGATCACAATGGCCCTGATCGGAAAATGCTTCCCAACCCTAGTCATTTCAACTTCCATGAACACCATATGAATTCCCTGCCCCCGAGACAGGTTCCCAACTATCCGCAGTCTCGCTCTGTACTGGCACCAGCAAGATGATCATAGAATGAAGCCTTGAAACGAGAAACAAGGAACAATTTGCCCGTGCCGCTCCCTGGTCCAAACTAGACCACTCTTTTGTATCCCTCCATTCCCACTCCGGTCATATAGCTGTCTAGATAAGTCTTAAACGTTCCCAGTGTGTCCGCCTCCACCACCTTGCCCGGCAACACATTCCAGGCCCTGTTAATGTTCTGTAACTTGATTTCTTTGTCTGTGCACTGTTTGAGAGCAGATATCCACTCCATCTGACGAAGGAGCAGTGCTCCGAAAGCTTATGGTATTTGCTACCAAATAAACCTGTTGGACTTTAACCTGGTGTTGTGAGACTTCTTACTGTGCTTACCCCAGTCCAACGCCAGCATCTCCACATCATGTCTATTTTGAAGCAGGTGTACATTTCATTAGTATTTCGATTTAAACATCCAAATAACGTTCGTGAAATATTATATTAAAGAGCACAGTGGCCTTGCCAGCCATGTTCCAAGCCATTGTGTTCATCAAAGCTTTCAGCATGCTTAGAACAATCGAGAAATGTCACTTCATCCCATTCTCAAACTGCCAAATCAAATTTCCAGCTCTATCAAATAAACCAAGTTTGGCGAAAAAAAGTCCACAAAGCCTTACTGCGTCAACGCTGGTCAAAGATTTGGGAACAGAACCCAATGAATGGATAGAGATGGATTTGATCGTGGCATCCCCTTTGCGTTTGCAGCACTGTGAAGATTGCGGCGCCACTGGCTAAGATTTTCAAGAAACCAATTTGATTCCCCAGCAATACTGTTTATTTGATGTGGCATGAGTGGCAGACTTAGGTCGGTTACTTACGTAACTGCATAGGAGTGGATGTCTAGGTTACTCCAAATCTTGCAATGTCCAACGTATCGATAGCACAATTTGTTTGCCTGCAGATCCTGGGCTTCTTGTTGCAGAAATGTTAATTTGTTGACTTGTTGTTTCATGAGATGGATGTGGCAATTAATGGACATTAAATGGGACGATAAAGTGCCTAACTTTAGAAAATATCCTGCATTAAAAACATTTCACAGTGAAATTGTCTGAGCTAACAATCTTGGCATTTTCGACGTTCTGCAGAATTCCCTGTTGATCCCACATTCTGTTATGCATTTTTCAGGATTAGGTAGATATTTCCGCCGATTTGAAAATTGCTCCTGAACTTCCTTCCGGAGCCAGGAGCGTTCATTAAGTGTACGTAATTGATATTGTTTCGCAACATCCACACTGGCGGGTTTTCTTTCCTGGTTTTCATATTTGGACCAGGTTGCAAGCGTTTCTGTAATTAACTATTTACGTCGGATGGTGAGTTTTGAATACGCTGATTTTTTCAGAGCAGAGTTGTTAATGAATGAATATCATTTAAATAAGTTCCCCCTGTACTCCGACCAAAGGCATGTTGTTTCTTTTTATTCCAATTGAGCGGCAAAAATAGCATGTTATCAGTATATTATGGCTAGTAGAGCAATATCTGTTCATAAACCTGGTGATGATCACATATGTAGATTCCTCTTGCGTGTGATACTGAGACCAACGTAATTCCTTAGTTTATGTATCAGGCACATTCAATTATTTACTTTTTACTTGTGCTTTCGGCTTCAAGTTGGTGTTGTACATCCCCAGTCCTGCAAAGAAACATTGGAGGAAGTCCATTGATAATGCAACTCTACACACTTCATTTTCTCAATACACCATCTCAAGACACATTGTAAAGTCTTCCTCCTCTTTGCACTGCTTTGCTCGAGGACAATGATGCTTTCGACCTGTGAGCTGTCTAAGGGTTCTGTTCAGGATTGCATATAATTTTGCGTCGATATCTTCGAAGGTTGTCTTTGTTGGAGTGTATGCAATGATGATTCTCACTCATCCCTTGTCCACAAGGGGTAGAGAGCTATGCCAAGGCAGATGTCAATGCTCCGCGGACGGTGTCCCAATCCTGTTTTACTTTCAGACTATATGCAAAAGCTGGGAACTCAGTCTGGCCTCAAATATTTAGTTTCCCTATCCAAAAGCGAGTGAAGTGCGCATTCAGCTTTCTTTTCGAACTATCACTTGCTCAGTGGGTTCCGCTTACATCAGCAAATTTAATGTTTTACACCGAAACTGCTCTTACACCAGTGCAGCTGGGGGTGGGGTGGGTTCGGATGCTGATAGAGGGGAAGGGGCTGGTATAAGGAGATTGTTGGCATTTTGCGTGCGTATATATAGACATCAATCATGTTACAGTAATATCTAATCCTGTCACTTCACTGTAATCTAATTTGAAAGTTGTTCCCGCACATGTTCCTGACATTTTCTGGGCCCATGGAAGACACCAAAGAAAACACGTATGTTTTTTTTTACCGTCCGGTTTTAATCAGTATTCAGACCTGAATACTCACTGGTGAGCTCGCTTCACTTATTGATTTCCTGTACTGCTTGGCTGATTCCTTTCAACTGCCCAGTATTCGCCCGGGTCGTTCTTGCTCAATACATTGACACTACTCTCTCTCCAAAATGCTGTCAGACTTTTGAGCTCTCCCAGAATGTTCTGCTTTTCTGTTTCAGAGACCAGCATCCGCAGTATTTTGCCTTTACCTTTGTATATATCCTCACCTCTGCCTTGCATTTTATTCTGCTGTAATTTGATAAATTCTAACTTATTTATCCAGTGGAACGTTATTATTTTCCCAGAGTTCCTTTCTGTATCTGCAACTTGAGATATGTCCTTAAGGCTCGCCGTTCCCTCACACCCCTCTATTGATTATGAATATTGTTACTGTACATTTTACTGGTCTCTATTAACATTATGTACTTTATTCTGCCTGTTCCTAATATGGCTCACTGCATTATTTCCTGCTGACACATTTTGCTATGCCTTCTTGGGTGAAAGTATTCGTTCATTTTTGTGGTTGAATGTCTTGTTGTTATATTTTCCAAGGCTAGTATTATCATCCATTCGAGGAACAACCACACAAGTTTGCTTGTACTGAAATGAACATTCAATTTGCAATTCTATGATCAACAGGTAAATGGAAGTCCACAAATGCAGTGGCAACTTGCATTGCGAATCCGCATTTCTAATTTAAAATGTTACAATGCACTTCAGGAAAAGTTAGAATGTTTAATAGTCCCGATATTGGTGCAAGAAATTAAACTTTTGGAAAAGTAAATAACTGATCTAAAAATTGGTAAAGAGTACGTGGAGAGAAGGATTCCAAAATTCAGCGAAACTGGACATATGAAAGCACATGCAAAAATCTCCGGACGGAAATTTAGTCAGGAATTGAGTAGACCTGCTGATATATGGAGGTTGAGACTCGTACGAGGCTGAACGGCGTTCCGAACATATATGAATTCGAAAGGCTCTTGAGAGTGTCGGCAAAGGAATAAAAACGGCATTATGGTTATACTCAATGTCGACCACTGAGTACACGATTACACTGTTAAAAATATCTGTGGTGAATCAAATTGTGGTGAGCATAGTTTTTCTTTTGCGGTAGCCCAAATTTCTAGCGAGTGTTAGGTGCAAGATCCTGTATGAAGGCCAAAGCTAGAGGCGACTGAAGCATGAATAAGGATTTTCATACGATACATTCTGAATCAAAGGACGAATACCCGTTAGTATGGATGCTCACGAAGGATGCACTATTGATGAAAAATATATGAGGTCGGCAGCTCAGGTCGGAGAAAGAAAATATCGCTGCGATTTTACCATGTTGGTAGCTAATACTAGAGCTTGATATTTCACACATGTAATTATGAATACGATTATAAAGCGATGTCGAGACTGATGTATTAACCAACTATTTGAATTGAACAATGAATCCCAGTGTAAATGCGGTGTTAGAATAGAAATATAAATGTATTTGGAAGATTTTCTACATTAAGAGATACAATGCCCTAAACATTTTTTCTGTGCAGAAACATTCATTTTATTTAACAGCATCTCAACAAATATGGACTAAAATTTCGTTTGAAATAAAAGTCTCAAGTGTTTTTCCGAAAGCTAAGCAAATCAGTGAAAGCCAAATGTTCCCTCGCATTGATTAGATCAACGTGTTTTGTTTCTAAAAGTCCGATGTATATGCTGCCGTTTATATATTTATTTTGGTGTCTTCTCTAATAGTGAGACAACTTCTTATAAAGGATAAAGGTAAATTAACCGAGATACGTTTTCCAGTATTTCAATTATTGACTGCAGACCGGTTCGATGAATGCACGTTCTGTCATGTAGAGTTCACGTTCTCCCAACACCCTTTACATTGAAAACCGCAAACTGACGTTGGCAGAAATAGAAAGTCATAACTTGCTGCATGTAATGTATTCTTTCAGGTCTGAGAGTTAAATAATGCACAATTAGTTATATTTATGGCTGAGCAAAATGGGAAATCATATAACAAATGCGCATTAAATAAGATGTCAGAAACTGGGAATTTTGCAGCCAGGAACTCTGTTCCTGCCATCCAATATCCAGCATGTATCAACAAGACAGATATCTGGATTGCGAGGAGTGCTGTTATTGCCCGAATTAATGGAACGCCAACAATCGCCAGAACATCAGCACCACATGTGGTAAAGAATTCCGCTTCTCTGACCCTTCATCCACCATTTTAAAAATTACCTGCATGCAATCCGTCCTCCGATGGACAACCGTAGGAGTGTTGCCTTAGAGAAGATATGCTGTAACACGTCAATGCACCTTCAACAGTACGAACCAAATTTTGATCCAAGCAACATAGAAAACCTTTGAAACGTAATTTATGACAAATCATGATCCAAGCCGCAAGGCACTATGACTTAGAAATCTACTTTAATTTCATTGCTGTCAATCGGCCCTGCAAACCTTTCTAACAACACCTTGTTTGCACCGACATCACTCGGATTGCAGCAGTTCAAGACAGCACTCGCCGTCACCTTCCCCATGACATTTTGGCTGAGTAACCTAAGGTTGGTCTCGCCAACTACGGGGACATCCTGAAACAATGAAAATAACAACTTGCTTTGGGCATTGCAATCAGATTCCTTTGTGTTATGTTTGGTTGCAATCAATCTATATTTTCATCATCAATGCATACATCACTTCGAATTGCCAACTTTCCTGGCTGCTTCACACGTTCAAATGATGCCTTGTTATATCTTACCTGATCTCAGTGATGCTGGTCCTCTTCCTTGAGGCATACAACAATGCTGCAATAAAAGTTCACAGATGGAAAGCAAATCGAGCATTATTGAATAGTACCTTCAGTCCATGTCAGATCGTCCCACCATGTGGTGGCATATTCTGTCACGTTGCTTGGCAGTGACTAACATGCGTGGACAATCGTGTCGGAATTAGACGTGTTTGTGGTCATGTCGTATCTGATTTGCTATTTTGATGTCATAATACTCATGCTTTTTAAGGTGCCGGTAATCAAATATTGTAGATTAGGAAGCTTCACAAAATAAAATTCTCAGCGAGTTCGTGTGCTTCTCCAGATACTGCATTGCATTACATAAGATTTCATCAGATTAAAAAGGAGTTCCATTACCGGAGCATAAGACTTGGCAAACTATTGCCACGTTCATGATCGTGATCGAACGAAACCGGCTCAGAGTTTGTAATCAAAATCTAAGATTGCAACCATCCACCCACGTTTCTGTGGGTGCATGCATCTATACTATTCATTTCATCCGCTATTTGTGGCCATGAGTTTCAATTCATTGTTTGTCGTTATGAGAAGAGTGTTCTGCTCAATTCCCAGCAGATTGCTTAGTGATTGTCGTTTGATGCCGGTCCGTGGTTATTTTCGTCATCGTGTTCTCTTAAACTCGTCCTTGATTTCCTGGAATAATCCGAATTTTAATTCAACAAATGTACCGGCGAAGAGATTACATGTTCACTTTTCATAAAATTATTTTGATGCTGATGGTTCCCAAATCTTCATGGATTCTACTTTCAAACTGGTTCTTTCGCTTCTTTCTTTAAAAGAGGCCTGAATAATTCCTATTCACTGCCTGGCTGAACACATCCTATTCTGCGTGCTCATAATGTAGAATACAAAGCTGGCGGACGTCTGAAACCTGATATTGGCACCTTGTCCTGCCAGTCCTCTGATGGACAGTAAGATGGATGAGAACAGGTAATATTGGGAAAAGCAAATTCAAAGCCTCAGGCCACTTTTAGTCGTTTTTCAAGCCACTTTTGAGAAGGCAAATGAATTTATCATATTGAACCTGGCACGTCGAGTAATTTTATTCCTTTTGACTTTATTTTGCAGAAATAGATAAACTGAAGGAAGACACACAGGATGTTGGTGAGGGAAATCTTTTCGAAGTACTGTCAGCAAGACTTAAGGATACAAGCAACCAGACTTAATTGAACCAGGTTTCACATGAATGCATAATGTATTTTGACGCAGTGCACATCATTTGATGCATAACTGCAGGAAATTTCTTAAAATAAGAATGTACATAGTTAGACAGTGATTCTTCGATGAAATCAAATTAATCATCAAAAAGCAAGAAAACTAAATTATTGACACCATAGGTTATTTATTTTGGAGGAGTAGTTAGTACCTCACGGTCACATTGGATTCCGGTCTGAAAACTCCATGGATAGATTTCAGTCATTACGACTTGAACATTAAATATTTTGTTAGCAGTGAATATCTATTTGATATGCTTTCAGTCTGACTGTAACCAAATTAATAATTTTCCATCCTGTGGAATTTTATCTTCCTGACAAGAAATATGGCGGCATAGGTTATTGACCGAGGCTTCTCCCCATATATAATGGATATACGATACAGATTTAACAAAATTGAATTCCTTTCCGTTCGAACTTCAAAAGTTCAAACTTCACCGATTATTCAGACGCAACATATCTTGCAATTGATTGTACAAAGTTATTAAGAAGATACATAATATTATAGAGCTTCTAATTTTATATGTCACGTCGTGCAACGTTTTGATGACATTCTGGACAGACGGAATCGAAGGACCGATTTTTTCGTAGTTAGATTTGAATATTGGCATTGATAACAACATAATTTGGATCTGGTGAATTATGAAGTTGATTTCAGAGCAATCGAGTTCGTTCACAGCTACCAGCCGGAATTTGCAGTAGATGTCACGGAAATGAATTCTGAAAAGTGATTTGAGTCAGAAAGTATATTTTCTTTTTACAGAGGACAATCTACGTAAAAAGGAAAGAGGTAAATTTAACTATTAATCGACAAGATCCACATTATCCACTTTGCATGTTACATCTTCGAAGAACTCGAGCACATTAGTCAAACATGATTTGCCCTTCATAAAACCACGCTGAACATGATGCATAGCATTTTGACATTTCAAATGACCTGATTTTGCGTCCTTGATAATTGAATCAAATACTTTCTTAACAGAAGACCTTAAACTAACTGGTCTGAAATTTCCCTCATTTCTTTTCCCTCCCTTTTTGAATAAGGGCGGTACATTAGAATTTCACCAACCCACTGGAACCTTTCTGGTGTCCAGGAAATTTTGGAATATTAGAACCAATTGATCCACTATCGACACCGCCATTCCTTTAATACCTAGGATATATGCCATCAGGCACTGGGGAGAGGTGGGGTTGGGGCGGGGGGGGGGGGGGCGGGGGGGGGGGGCGGGGGGTGGTTGGAGTGGTATGGGGTATGTTTGTCTGCCCTCAATCCAAATAGTTTGCCGAGTACCTTTTCCCGATTGACGTGATTGTTCTAAGTTCTACCATTTCTATTGCCTCTGACTTGCCTGATCCTATATGAATGATATTGGATTCCTTCACCGTGAAAACTGAGGCAAAGAATTGATTTAGCATCTCTGCCACTTCAGCGCTCCACACTTTTAACTCCCCGGTTTCATCTTCCAATGGACTAACATTCACCTGAGCGACACTCTTCCCTTTTAAGAACATATAGAAGATTTTGCTATCATTTTGATGCTTTGCTCTATTTTTTTTTCGTAATTAACCTGAGCTCTTCTTGTTAATTTTATAGTATGCCTTCGTTTATGTTTGAAAGTTTACCAATCTTCCAGCATCCACTGCATTTATAATATGATACAACATATTGGTTTCTTTGTCTTTATATGGCCCTCAACCTTATTGTTTAGCAGTGAATGTTTTTTTTTAACGCCCTTTATTCGTCACTGGGATATCTTTAGTTGTGAGGAATTGACTATCTCCTTAAACAACTGCCATTGCTCTTCCGCTGTCCGAATTTTAGCCTTCTAGCCCACTCTACTCGGGCCAAATCTGCCCTCATGCTTTTGTAATTTCATTTGTTTAATTCCGGAACACTCGTATGGGACTCCCCTTGCTCACCCCCAAACTGAATTATGAATTATATCATACTATGATGACTACTCCGCAGAGGATCCTTAACTTTGATGTAATCATGTAATCTCTCCTCATTACACAGTACACCATACAGAGTAGCCTGCTCCCTTATTGGTTCCAAAAAATACTGTTCCAAGAGACACTAGGGAAATAAATCATCACAAGACAAATGGTGGCACTTGATGGAACAAGTGGCACGACAAGAAAGCAAGGAAATGGTCGTTGGAAGTGACGCTTTAGATTGATGACCTGTTTGAATTGTAAATGACAAGTAAGCGTGTTTTTATACATATATATATATATATTATATTCCAGAAGTGGACGATCTAAAACAAGCTCTGAAGAAACAAGGTGAGAAAAAAAAAACATAACTGGCAGGACCTGCCAATTTATATGTTCCCATAGAATCCAGTAATTGCCATGGTGCTGAAGGACGCCATTCGGCCCATCGAGCCAACAATGATTGTCTGACACAGCATCTCCCGACGTATTTGCCCCGCTAATTCACCCCTCACCAAAAAAAAACTATCCATTTTGGGACAATAAGGGGCAATTTATTACGGCCAACCGACCTAACCTCCACACATTTGAATTGAGGGAGGAACACGGAGCAGCCAGATGAAACTCTCACAGTCGAAGGACTGTGTTAAAACTCCACAGGCAATCCCCCAGGCCGGATTTAAATATCAGTCCTTGGCGATGTGAAGCGGCAGTGCTAACCATTGTACCACCGTGCTTGACATTTGAAAGTTTCAAAGCACCCTTGTTGGTTTAAGTGAGGATATATACAGGCTTAAGATTGGTTACGAGATCCCTATAATTTCTCGTCGCTTCATATCTGCTTAGTCTTACTTTTATGACACGTATATGTCGCTGACTCATATTTAATTATTAAAATGCGCTCCTTGTTGCTCCTTTTCGCAGCTGACAAAGAGAAAGGTAAGCGTACTTACCAATTATAATAACACAAAGGCAGATGATCTTCATTTGGTAACTAGGTCTCAATTTATTTTTGTCATTACACTGTTTGCCTTGACTATTTTTGTAAATTCCATTAATATGATTGCTACGAATTTTGTAGTACTTATCACAATTAATATCAATTTCGTTGTAGAACACCTGTTGGACGATGGTGAGCATGAATTACATTATTTTGATAAATTACTGAAAATCTGGTATGCCGAATACGTCAAAGAAAATAGCGCACTATTTGGAAACACATTATTGTAGGCTGTTATGGTTTTCCACCTCATCGTATCCATGGACATTTGGTCTACTAATACATAGCAACAAATAACTTTAATTTCTATAACGGCATTCAGCAACACAGAACAAACCAAAGAGATCTCAGGGCATGGCAGCATTTTGCTGTTTCAGACCTGGGAATTTAAATTCATTTCGGAAAGCTTAAAATTCTGATACCTGCAATTTGTAACTGATTGTCCAAGAAGCGGACGATTAAGATGCAGTCTGGGAAATCACTTACACCTTCCCTGCCTCTGACATTATTCTAATGAAAAGCCTATGGTGACGAGCCACCATGGTTGAAAGACCCTTTCATCAAGGGCCATCTGGAATCGAAACGTCTCTCCTTGAAGATACTGCCAGACCTGCTGAGATTTTCCAGCATTTTCTTTTTTTGGTTCCCGAACGTAAGGGCTTTCTTGCATTAGCGGGGATGTGCTACTGAACTGGAAAAGGGATGAGTACGTAAATGTGATACAGCACTAAACGTTGTGGTCAACTGAAGCGCAAATGATAACAAGATATATTATAACAACGCCTCGGCTCCATTTATATTGCAACACTGGCTATCATCTAAATTATAAATGTAAATTTGCACAGAGGCAAAATGCCAACAATAATATGGTTCTCTTAAATAGTTGGCAATTTCGAAATATTACAGATTTGCACCAACTAATCTTAATGTTTTCATATGCACAAGCACCGTGGTTTTTTGCTGGGGTTGCACGCCGTACACACTTGAATATTAAGTATGAAGCCTCTGGTGAAAGCTGAATGAACAAGCAGACTTTGTCGGCAGGAAGTTGAAGTTTCCGACCAGGAGAGAAAATGTAAAACACAGATTTGCAGTTCAATATGTTGGGGATTCTTAAGCAATTTGTGCGCACAAATCAAAGTGTATTTCTTTAAATAAATGCACGGCATCTGCTTGAGCATAAGTCCAGTAAAATCGCCGCGAGAAGCAAGAGCATGGAATGGAGATTAGATTTTCTCTATTTCGCTTCGAGTTTCTTCTTATGAATTGTTGCAGTCCCAAGTAATTTATTCATAAATTCCACTCATTTATTAAGCATGATATTATGAAAGAAGAAACCTGGGATTTTCTACACCAGGAATCAAACTTTGTTTTGCATTTCCAAATTATAGAAGCAAAGATACGTGAAACCAAATCAGGTGAACTATATACATACTCACATTACTGGATGTTACAGCAATTACGTGCACATAAACACAGATGGAAGCCTTGAGGTATATTTAAAAAAAAACAAATTAAATTGATTTCATTTGACACGTAAGGAAGTATTAACTGGTATGCTCTTGTTTCTAATGTGTCTGAAAGTTGCCTGGGGAGTAGACACATCTATTTTATAATCCAATGTCTTATAATCTGACTTTTTTCTTTCCACAAAGAGTTTCAATCTAGCAAACCGAATTCCTGATTAGACTTTCTATTCATAACCTGTCCAAGTAACACAAAAGTTGCGACCTGGACCAGAAAAACCTCTAGACTAGACATATAAATTCCATAGAGCCGTCTAAAAACGTTTTGAATTTTCTGCCTAGAAGCTGAAAAAAACAACTTCTCCAATTGATTTTAACATGCGTGCCTCGTTGGAATTTCTTTGCCAATTATGTGCTAAAACGTAGAACTACAGCACACGTGGTCGGCAGTTCCAGAACGAAGTTAATGTGAACCAAATGTCACAAGTCAGGCACATGGCTGCATAGGGGGATGGTAGGAGTTTTACTGCATGATAATCGGTAGAATTCCGAAGTAAGGTCAGGTAAAGTCGCCAAGAACCCAGATGACCTTTGGCTACGCTTTCCTTTGGAGGGAGGCCCGACAGGTATGTTTAACTTGAACATCATACACCTCCGGCGAATTTGAGAGGGCGGGCTTCATGAATAACCTCAGATGGTACGGCAATTGAACACGCGCTGTTGACATTGCATTGCACAAATGAGCCGGTCAGTCAACTGAGCAAGCCATCGACGACCATACCGCCCCCACCCTCCCAAAACCCGCCCCCCGCCCTCCCACCACACTGCACCAGCCCCCAGTCACACAGTCCCACAAATGTCCGCGTAGTTTTCTGGGCGTAACAGCGTGGTTGAGGAAATAAAATTACCTGTGCATTTCAGGCAGCAGTTCTATGTATTTCTGCCCCGACAAGGAAAAAAATCTGTTCGCGATTGTGCATTCTACCTCCTCTGCGCTACCAATCCTAATCGGTTTGGGACCAATAGCCCATTAAACCAGCAATTGAATTATATGTCCGAAAGGTGCATATCTGTACGAGCCAGAATCGCAATCGCCAAGCCGTTTGCTCAAAATAAAGGTACGGTATAAGTACGGCACTTAATAGCCAGTTTTCCGAAGGACACTGAATTACAATCTACCCCGGAGCTCTGCGGACTGTGAAAAATGGAACAATTTATGTTGGTTTAACACCAAACAAAATTTCAGTAATTGCGCTCGTATGGGTTTATCCAAAATGTACATTCCTGGCAAAATTCCGCATAGGCATTTAAGGCACTGTTAGACTCTGCCGAACAGATATGAATTGTTAAACTCAGATAAGAGCTGCTACATTTAATACATATCAACTCTCATTTTCTTCATAATAAGCATCATCATTTATTGTTCACATTATTTTTCAGAAATGGAACAAATAGAAGCAATTCGTAGAGACGTTGGTAAGATTTGATTTTTATCGACTTCTTTATAAGGACAAAGGGCGAGTGCCTTTCATTTAGATGAGATATAATCTGTTACATTTGCCTTTTAGCTCTAGTGTAAAATATGAAATATCTGCTTTGTTCTCACGTCCCTCATGTCTTCATAATACGAGTAGTCTTTCTACTTTCTACTTCTCAGAGGGCTAAGGAAAAGAGGAGGAAGGCGGTATTAATCGGGGACTCGATGGTGAAGGGGACAGACAGGCGTTTCTGCGGAGGTAGGCGGGATTCTCCCATGGTGGTCTGCCTCCCTGGGGCCGGGATCCAGGATGTCGCTAGTCGCGTCCCGGAAATCCTGAGGTGGGAGGGAGAGGAGCCTGAGGTAGCGGTACATATTGGTACCGCTGATGTGGGTAGGAAGGGAGAAGGGGTCATGAAAAAGGAGTACAGGGAATTAGGGAGACAGCTGAGAAAGAGGAAAGCAAAGGTAGTAATCTCAGGATTGCTGCCTGTGCCACGGGAAGGTGAGGGCAGGAATGGAGTGAGGTGGAGGATGAATGTGTGGCTGAGGGACTGGTGCAGGGGGCAGGGATTCAGGTTCCTGGACCATTGGGACCTCTTTAGGGGCAGGGGTGATCTGTATACAAAAAATGGGTGGAACTTGAATCACACGGGGACCAATATCCTGGCCGGTAGGTTGGCTAAGGCTACTGGGGAGAATTTAAACTCGATAGGTTGGGGGGAGGGGAGCTAGAAGAGTTGACCAGGATCAAGGAACTAATTGATGGGGGGGGGGGGGGGGGATGCAGGGGTAAGGGGAATTACAAAATTAATGGTAGAGGAGAGGGTGCAAGTGAATGAAGGCGGTAATTTAGATAAGGGAGAGGGTGTTCGCGACTCATCAAAGCGGGTCCAGATAAAAGCTGGAATAAGGACACTTTGCCTGAATGCACGAAGCATTCGGAACAAGGTAAATGAGTTGATGGTGCAAATCAGCACAAGTGGGTACGATCTAGTGGCCATTACAGAAACGTGGCTGAAAGGTGACCAGGACTGGGAGATGAATATCCAGGGGTATCAGGCGTTTAGGAAGAATAGACAGGAAGGAAAAGGTGGTGGGGTCGCGCTATTAATAAGAGATAATATCAGGGTAGTACTGAGGGATGACATAGGCTCTGAGGAACAAAACGTGGAATCATTATGGGTAGAGGTGAGGAATAGTAGAGGGAGAAAGACACGAGTAGGTGTGGTATATAGGCCCCCAAATAATAATGTTGAGGTAGGGAGGGCTATAAACAAGCAGATAAGGGATGCGTGTAAAAACGGAACGGCAATAATCATGGGGGACTTCAACATGCACATTGACTGGCAGACTCAAGTCGGTAAGGGTGGAATGGAGGAAGAGTTCTTAGAATGCTGTCGGGATAGTTTCCTTGAACAGCATGTTACGGAACCGACGAGGGAACGAGCTATTTTGGATCTGGTATTGTGTAACGAGGTAGGTAGAATTAAGGATCTTATTGTGAAGGACCCTCTTGGGTCTAGTGACCACAATATGGTCGAATTTCTTATTCAGATGGAAGAGGAGAAAGTTTGGTCCCAAACCAGTGTCCTCTGTTTGAACAGAGGGAAATATGATAGGATGAGGGATGAATTGGCTAAGGTAGACTGGAAGAGCAGGCTGGCAGGTAGGATAGCTGAGGAACAGTGGATGATTTTTAAGGAGATCCTTTTCAGTTCTCAGCAAAAATATATTCCAGCAAAAAACAAGGATTGTAAGAAAAGGGAGAACCAGCCGTGGATAACGAAGGAAATAAAGGAGAGTATTAAAATGAAAACAGCTGCGTACAGAGTGGCCAAAAATAGTGGAGAAACAAGTGATTGGGAAAAATTTAAGACACAACAAAGAGAGACGAAGAAAGCGATAAAGAAAGGAAGGATAGACTATGAAGCTAGGCTAGCAATTAATACAAAAAATGATAGTAAAAGTTTTTATAAATATATAAAAAGGAATAGAGTGGCTAGAGTGAATGTTGGACCCTTGGAGGACGAGAGGGGGGAGTTAATAGTGGGAAATGAGGATATGGCTGAGTCTTTAAATAAGTTTTTTGTGTCGGTCTTCACGGTGGAGGACACAAATAGTTTGCCAAATATTAATGATAGAGGGTTGGCAGCAGGAGAAATACTTCATACAATTAATGTTACCAGAGAGGCAGTGCTGGGTAGACTAATGGGACTGAAGGTGGACAAGTCCCCGGGTCCGGATGGAATGCATCCCAGGGTATTGAAAGAAATGTCAGAGGTAATAGTGGATGCGTTAGTGATTATTTATCAAAACTCGTTGCATTCTGGGGTAGTGCCGGTTGATTGGAAAACGGCTAATGTTACGCCGCTGTTTAAAAAAGGAAGGAGACAAAAGGCGGGTAACTATAGGCCGGTCAGCTTAACGTCTGTAGTAGGGAAAATGCTGGAATCCATTATTAAAGAGGAGATAGCAGGGCATCTGGATAGAAATGGTTCGATCAATCAGACGCAGCATGGATTCATGAGGGGAAAGTCGTGTTTGACAAACATGTTGGATTTTTATGAAGATGTGACTAGGGCGGTTGATGGAGGAGAACCGGTGGATGCGGTGTTTTTGGATTTCCAAAAGGCGTTTGATAAGGTGCCCCATAAAAGGCTGCTGAAGAAGATTAGGGCACACGGAGTTGGGGGTAGTGTGTTAAAGTGGATTGGGGACTGGCTATCCAACAGGAAGCAAAGAGTCGGAATAAATGGGTGTTTTTCCGGTTGGAGGAAGGTAACTAGTGGCGTGCCGCAGGGATCGGTACTCGGGCCGCAACTGTTTACCATTTATATAGATGATCTGGAGGAGGGGACGGAGTGTAGGGTAACGAAGTTTGCAGACGACACAAAGATAAGTGGAAAAGTGAATCGTGTGGAGGACGGAGAAGATCTGCAGAGAGATTTGGACAGGCTGAGTGAGTGGGCGAGGATATGGCAAATGGAGTATAACGTTGATAAATGCGAGGTTATACACTTTGGAGGAAATAATAACAAATGGGATTACTATCTCAATGGAAACAAATTAAAACATGCTACCGTGCAAAGGGACCTGGGGGTCCTTGTGCATGAGACGCAAAAGCCCAGTCTGCAGGTACAACAGGTGATCAAGAAGGCAAATGGGATGTCGGCCTATATTGCGAAGGGGATAGAATATAAAAGCAGGGATGTCTTGATGCACCTGTACAGGGCATTGGTGAGGCCGCAGCTGGAATACTGTGTGCAGTATTGGTCCCCTTATATGAGGAAGGATATATTGGCATTGGAGGGAGTGCAGAGAAGGTTCACCAGGTTGATACCGGAGATGAGGGGTTTGGATTATGAGGAGAGGCTGAGGAGATTGGGTTTGTACTCGTTGGAGTTTAGAAGGATGAGGGGGGATCTTATGGAGACTTATAAGATAATGCGGGGGCTGGATAGGGTGGAGGCGGAGAGATTCTTTCCACTTAGTGAGGAAGTTAAAACTAGAGGACACAGCCTCAAAATAAAGGGGGGTCGGTTTAAGACAGAGTTGAGGAGGAACTTCTTCTCCCAGAGGGTGGTGAATCTCTGGAATTCTCTGCCCACTGAGGTGGTGGAGGCTACCTCTCTGAATATGTTTAAAGCGCGGATGGATGGATTCCTGAGCGGTAAGGGAATTAAGGGTTATGGGGATCAGGCGGGTAAGTGGTACTGATCCACGTCAGATCAGGCATGATCTTATTGAATGGCGGGGCAGGCTCGAGGGGCTAGATGGCCTACTCCTGCTCCTATTTCTTATGTTCTTATGTTCTTATGGTATGCAGCTTCATTTGCAACCATGCATTTGCCGATTCTTTACTGCGTTTCGAATTGTGGTTTACTATGCTAAAGAAATGAGAAACAAAATAGCATGCCTGCCAAGTTATTCAGTTGCCATTTTCGAATCACTATGTGCATACGCCACCAATGTACCAAAGTCTGTGTGACGGTTTAATCCTGCACACCAGATTTTCTCCACTGTCTGTCATCCTAAATTTCTCCGACTAACGACCATTTACTCTTTGCCCTCAGCTTTTTTTCTTACCTTGCTGCTTACATTTGCATTAGTAACTTCAAGCATATTTATGCTTAGATGTTCAATAATATTGGTACTCTCTGGGCACGGGATTGCTCCCGAATTTTCAATTGAATTGGTCTGTATATTTACTTATATGTATGGTCATTTTTTTTACCGCGTCCAGATGTAGAAATATATTTCCTTTGGGTGCACTATCCAAGGCTTACAGATGGAGAAAGTGCTCCAGCTCTCCGGTCTCTAACTTTTTCTTCAACGAGTAAAGAACATGAATGAAGAATAAGAATGTTATTACAATGTACTCGAGTCTATTTTTGGACACAGTTAATTCTAACAATCATTAGAAGCAAGTGTTCTTTTCTTAATTGTCCTTCTGTGGAACTGAACCCTATTTCATTGGCGTCCTACGGTGATTTTAGTGACCTCTAACGTCACTTTTCCTATCTGAGTCCTCAATTCACTGAAGACTAGTTTCCACTTTAAGCCGATATAAACCCAGTTATTGTTAACAGTGGGCAAGTAAATCAGTTTGAATGCTTCCCTGGTAGATACAAGCATTGTTTTATTTTAAGAAACTGTAGTCAGCTGCTGAACATATTCTCCAGATCGTGAAAGTATATTTTTAATACAAGAAAACAAACGTTTATTAAATGCAGAATAATTGTGTTGCACAACATTTCAGCAAAAATAATGAAAAATTTCAACACAGAGACAAGACAACGTTTCAAACTCGTACCATTTACTTTATCTCAGCAACCTGGTAATATACAAAAGCCGTGTGAAAATATACCAATGTCTCTACATCAAGTTTGCTTGGAGTGCTTCAGTTTCAAATAAGTTTATTCCGGCGAACTTCAGAGAATGAATTAGAAACTTTATTTTAGCTTTCTTTCCACCTGGATAATGCAGAATTTGCATTCTAACCTCACTGCAAATTCAACTCTCGATATATTCCATGAATTCACTCCTCAGCAGGCTTGCAGGATTTCTTATTACAGAAATTGAATGCTCAGCGTTTTATTGTCTCTTTTACTTGCTGTTTGTCCTTCTATTCTTCATTGCCTCCCTGTTTGTCTAATGGGCAACTGTCATTGGCAAAAAAATATTTGCTTCCAACTATTTTTTGAGTATCTATTTTTAAATTTCACCAAATGAACAAAACTTCAAAAGCAATTAGCTCAATTTGTAGGTCTGAAAAGTATAAACATGCTGGGATATTGACCGTCCAACTAGTTTTCGAGCACCCAGGCAAGAAACATGGAACGTAGAATCAGCAATAGTCCTTTCGCCCCTCCGAGTCTCCTCTGTCATTCGTTTTGGTCATGGCTGATCATCAAATTGAATATCCTATTCCAGCCTCCCTCAATATTCCTTCATCCCTTTCACCCCAAGAGCTACATCGAATTTGTTGTTGAAATCACACACCACTTTGGGCTCAAACACGTTCTGTAGCAATGAATTCTGCAGATTTGCGGTTCTTTTTTTGAAAATAGTTCTTCACGAACTCAGTTCTGAAATGTTTACCACTTATTCTCAAACTATGTTCCCCCGCACGCTTGGGACATTTGTTTTGAAGCCACCCTGTGTAATTCACCTCTCGTACATCTCTAAAAGAAAAACAAAATGAGGTTGTATCGTTACTAACACTCAAATGCAAATGATCGATTTAATAGAAAGCTATGCGTTGTTCCGAAAATAACTTCTTTTTTTGTTTTTAATTCTGAGCAAGGTACGTGGTCTTGTTATTTTTTTTTACGAAACACGTTCCACTTGACCCTAATCCTTATTGAAATTATTTTCTCAGATACTGACCAAAGGCGCCAGCTTGCATTCTTGCCAATTTAGTGTGCTCAGTGCAAGTGGTAGCGCAAAAAAGATTTTATTGTCATAATATTTTCGAGTATCTATTTTCCCACAGAGGCACTGCTGCGTTTAAAGGATGAAGGTAGGACATGTGTGCATGTTTGCTGTTAAATGGATAAATTTTCTGCTTATATTACGTAAATTATTGATTGAGAAACAACATGTAGTGCTAGTCCCAGAGTCCAAAAGATGTGCTCATGAGGTGCATTTATAGTGCTAAATTCTTCTTCAGCATACCCAAACAGGCGCTGGAGTGTGTGGACTCTGGGTTTTACACAGTAGCTCCATTGCGGTGTTAACGAAAGCCTAATTGTGACACAAATAAATAAACTTAGTAAATTAAAATTGCATCCAGACGAAAATCAAATCGATCAGTTCAGATTTACATCTAGGATCACGATTTGAAAAAGCATCCCATCCTTCGGAATTGAAGAAGGTATGGAAGGATTTCGTAGAAAATAATATAATAAAGGCATCTTAAACGCAACACAGTGCATGGATATTTGGAAATATAATGTATGTAACGTAACTCCATGTGACAGATTTCTGCTTTTACTAATCCGCGAATGCGATGTTTTCCACTTTTATTTTGTTCAGAAATTAGAGAGCTTCGTAAGGCAAACGGTAAATCGGAAACAATTATCATTTGACAAAAAAAAAGTTTTGGTTCGACAATGTGCGATCTTACAACAATAATAATATGTGTGTTTACAAGTAAATTATTTATCATCTTAAACCCCGAGTAGAATTTCCCATTAATCCAATTATTTAAGGAACGTGCATATTACTCAACTGCTGTCTAATTATTGAGTAACAGAGTTAGCTAATTTCAGTTGGTAACGTGACCAGTTTGAAGTCATATTAGTGGATATGGAACATAGAGCATATAACTACATCCGACATGATGTTAAAATGCATGATGCAGATTTGATTAGTTAAATCTTTTTTTAAAATCTCGTCTGGTTGCAAATAAAGCTATGAAACCAAGAGAACGCTACAGAATGATATACATATATAACTTTAGAAATCAAATATGGACACCAGTGTTGGATTAGTCCTTAAGTCGATGTATGTGCTGTTGCAAATTAACTCTGAGTTGCAAATATGTTCGTATCCCTAGAACTACGGAGGCCAACATTTCGGAAGCTTCAAAGTAAGATTTCCTATGTTCCAGAATAATACTACTGTACATGTCATTGCTGTGTGAGCAGAGTTGGAAATTATTGAAACACGAACAAAGCTTAATAGATGACGGTAGACTGCAGATCGGAGAACCATAACAAAGCCACTTTGATCGCATGAGGTATTATTAAATCTGGAATTGATTATTGCAAGAATTCGCTTCACATTAATTTCCAAGCAAACATCTTGTCATCACGAATTTAAAAACGGCAGCATTCCAATCACCTCAATATACACCGAAATACTTTAATTTGTTTCTCAAAGTAAAAGCAAGCATCACGTGTGTGCAGTGAAAACTGTGATATTAATTTGATAGATATTTGCCTTAACTAGGTATACTTATTTTCTCAAAACATGTGTTGTGCTGGTGGTAGATCGTTGCAGTACAAAATTAAATTCTACATCAAAAGTTTTTAATTGTAGTGGCAAAACGACTTTGCTCGATATCTGCAATGAGTCACAGAATGGGCAGTCCCGCACGAGATATTGAAACTTGCATTGTCTGTGCCACGCTGTTTTGATTCTTCATACCTTAGTTACCGGTATTCGCAACGATGGAAAACCATCACTGACAACTACTTATCCGGTCAAGATTCCAGGAGACAATTTTATCCAAACTTGTAATGACGTTTGCCTTCACATTGTGTTTCCATGGTTACTATCTGTTTAATGAACAGAGGGTGAATTAAACGTGTTAACGGTATTTTTCCCTAATGCTATTAATGCATGCAAACATACATCGGTGGCCTCTCTGCAGTACAGGCTGCTGTGCACCTATGTTCCAGAATAATATTACTGTACACGTTTGAATTCGTGGACTGTGCAAATTCCTGACGGCAAACCGACCTAATACTCTAAGTTCTTATCGAGTATCAGATTTTCGAGAAAGGAACGCAAAACGATTATTATTATTTGAGCTGGTGATTTGTTAAAGTCGATTTTGTCCTGACGGACAGGGTGGATTTGTTCCTCATTTTAAGCCGATTACTTCCTTTTTCAATGTTTTAGTGACGCATTGAGGTCTCCGAGTACTGCACAAATGGAGAGCACAATTTTGAGAATCCTAGCATACAATGGGCTGGTCAATATGATTTTCTATATAGAGTCGTTCATTGCACGTGGTCATCGCTGTCTGTACCAGGAATCACCTCACATAACAAATTGTCCTTTAAAGCGGTGATGACCTGACATATAGAAACATTGCTTTTCATGTTGTGTAGGCTGACGTACAATGCTGCGAGGGAGGCAGTACCAGGATTTCGATCCAGCCAGAGGGAAAGAACGGCGATAGACTTCCAATTCTTAGAGCGGAACATGCAAACGGTAGCGATCCCATTGTGCTGTTGCCCGTGTATATCTCGGTGATCATGTCCTTGATTTTCTAAGCTGCCAAAAATAATGTGTATTCCTAAATATCAACGTGCGTTGTATCACACTGCTGCAACTGATCGTCGGTGGTGGAGCGAAACAACATTGCGGACGAGATATAGCTGGGGTGGGCTGCTTTGCAATTAATGTCGCAAAATTCCTTGAGCACTACATTGCACTCCTGATTTCAGCCTCATCATTGCTAGACAGGCCTTCGGTGCCCAGGAGGTGATTTGCCCTCCTCATAATTGCTATCAAATCTGAAAAAAGCAACTTGTTTTTTGTTTTGACTACATCTGCTTCGAGCTGCAGAGGAGATTGTATTGTCTTGGTGTGCGTCTGTCTATGTAATATGTAGAACAAAGATGAAAATTGGAAATAGTAAGTTTGAGGACCGAGGCAACAAGAAAAGAGGCATAAATTCAAAAATCATAATCGATGGATTACTAACAGGCCCACGGGTAAAATACCGAAAGGCAAATCAGCACAGGGAGCTCAATGCGGGGCTCAAAGACAGGTGGGGAAAATGCGTTGCAGTGTTATGGCATTGGAGCTCGAGGTGGAAATAAGTGTGATATGTATCTTTGTGTCGATCTGTAAATGAACGGTGCTAATTTTGGAAGCCACTTAATTCGTTAATAATAAAGGGTTAATCTGAACAATGGCAACGTGTGATATAATTTGAAAATATTTGGTAATTAAAAGTTTGGTAATTACAAGAGTCAAGAGAAATGCATTATTGCAGGGAATTAAAACAAGTGACAAGACCATACAGCGAGAAAACATTAGGGCAGATGTAGGCCATTTTACCAGTCGACTGTGTTCTGCCATTAATGATCTGATTTCAATATTTTCAATTCCAATTTTCCCCATTATCCCCATCATTGTTGATTTTCTTACTGATTAACAATCCGACTATGCCAGCCTTGACCTTCCGAATCAATTCAGTTTTTACAGTCATCTGTGGTAAAGAATTTCACAGATATTCTGCCCTGAGTGAAAAGTTTTCCTTCCTCATGATGTCTTTAATGGGCGACGCTCTATTATGCTCTTTAGTTGGAAACTCTCCCAGGATGGGAAACAACTCTTCAACGCCTATTTTGCGAAGGCATCTGAAAATCCTATACGGCTCATTTAGGTATGCCTTCATTTTTCGAAACGTCATTCAGTATCGTCGAAAACTACTGAACCTCTCCTTGTAAGAACATTCCCTAAATATTGCATGAACATAATGAACCATCTCTGGACTGCCACAAAGCAAATATTTATTTCCACAGATAAGGGCATCAAAGCTGTTCATACCACTCAGCGTGTAGTCTTCCGAGTGTTTTATCTAATTTTGGCAACATCCCTATTTTCAACCATATTTCCTATTGAAATAAGGGCTAAGTTCCTCTGTGACCCGCTGAACCTGTATGCTTGTGTTTTTTTGTGATTTATGCACAAGCACTACCAAATCTCTTTCTGCTGCGTTTTCGACAGTCTGTTTCTATTAAAATAATATTCATCTCTTCTTTTTTTCTTCTGAAAAAGGGCAGAACTTCACATTTCCTTGCATTATGCCCAATCTGTCAAGTTTGTGCCCACTGAGTCTGCCAGTTTTCATCCCTGAGCCGACCATTGGTATTATTCTCGCCACTTGCCTTCCAAACAACTCTTTGCCATCCACAAACATTGCAATGGCACGTTCATTTCTTTGGTCCAAGTGATCAATGTTTAATGCAAATCATTGTGACCCGAGCACTCTTTCCTCTGGCACTCCACTCGTTAGTGATGCCAAAATGAAAACGCCCCTCTTATCACAACTCTCCACTCTCTACCAGCTATTCATTCATCTATTCATGCTAATATGTTATCCCCAACACGATGGGTCGATATCTCATTCATTAGGCTTTTCGATTTTTTTTGTCAGTCGAAGAAAATTACAAGTACCAGTTCCCTTTATTCAATGTTATTCGTTTCCATTTGTATACGAAGCTGTACTAATTTTGCAGTTCTAATTGCTATGCTATTGCATGATTGTTAATGGGCTCTAACATTTTTCCAATGATAAATGTTAAGTTAACTCTATTGAGGAAGGTACAGAGAGTACACATCAAATAATAACTCAACAGATGAGGCTGTATGATATACAACAGGATTGAATGATGAAACTAAAGCCTTTGAAACATAATGCACGTAGCATTTGAAGTAAAATAGATGAACAGAGAGCGCAGAGCGAGACATATATGCTCTATTTTTCAGCCATTGCAGAGATGCTGCTGCAACAGATCATGGTTTGGGAACAGAATTATGAAGGGTACATGATATTTAGAAAGGGTATGAAGTGTGCACAGAACTCGAAGAATATCCAAATGGTTGGTGGTGATATGAAGATAAATATCTGGAGTTTGTCAGCAAGATACAACAATAATCATGCAATACTTCCATCGACATATCGACTAGTGAAGTGAAATGGGTAAAATGTTAACCTGGAAGAGAGGTTCATTGAATATTCTCGGTGTAGTTTCTTACAGCTGCATGACCTGGAACCTATAGAGAGCAGGCCATACTAGACACAAATTGTGCAATGAGATGGAAAATTTTAGAGTGATATGAGCAAAGTCCCGAATGCGATTGAATTCCACGTTCCGTTTGTGGGAGGTGGTCGCTGACCACGTTTATATCTTTGTTGAGTGCAATGATGACGACGAACGACTGCTGACCTGATAAAAGTGAATAGACAAACTCGGTTATGGGTAAATCAATAGTAATTAAATGGGAAATATTCAGTGGGATCTTTCAGAATGCACTGAACATATATATATTATACATATGGTCAAAATATGAACAAGCAGGAGAACATGTACAATAGAAAATTCCCAAGAGATACAGCAACATATAGACACAGTTTCTAAAAATAGTCTTAAAAGAAAGAGCAAACACAGGGAATATTGGTTCCATAAAAATAAAGTTGTAATTTGGTGATAGAAGATCAATTGTATCGTTTATTTTATCGGGATTAATTATAGCGAATACGTTCTAAATAAGGGACAAATACAGGAAAATTGGATTGACGTGCCTTTACTGTTAGCTATTTATGGTGCAGATCTGATGGTTTAAGGGCCTTTTCTGTGTTGTATGACTGCGATTCGAGAAGTAATACCTCAATGTAGTTTTAAATTAGGTAATGTTAAACAGGAACGAACTCAGGAAAGGTCACCCGAGAAGTACTTTACTGCGCATAAAGGATAGAAAACAACTTATGTCCTTGAGTGTTCTTGGAATTCTTCTTCGACCAGCATAATAGGACTTGCCTCAAATGACGCTGTTCCAATTGATACTCAGTAAAGTTTCATTTCTTCATTGGACCTGCCTTTTTTTTTGGTGAGACTTGGATCTCATGGGATAAAGGGGGAGGTGGCTGGATGGGTGGAGAACTGGCTTGGTCACACAAGACAGAGGGTGGTAGTGGAAGGGTCTTTTTCCGGCTGGAGGCCTGTGACTAGTGGTGTTCCGCAGGGCTCTATATTGGGACCTCTGCTGTTTGTGATTTATATAAACGATCTGGAAGAAGGTGTAACTGGTGTGATCAGTAAGTTTGTGGACGACATAAAATTGGCAGGACTTGCAGATAGTGAGGAGCATTGTCAGAAGCTACAGAAGGATATAGATAGGCTGGAAATTTGGGCAAATAAATAGCAGATGGAGTTCAATCCTAATAAATGCGAAGTTATGCAGTTTGGTAGAAATAATGTAGGGAGGAGCTACACGATAAATGGCAGAACCGTAAAGGGTGTAGATACGCAGTGGGACCTGGGTGTGCAAGTCCACAGATCCGTCACAGGTGGAGAAGGTGGTGAAGAAGGCATATGGCATGCTTGCCTTTATAGGACGGGGCATAGAGTATAAAAGTTGGGGTCTGAAGTTGCAGATGTATAGAACGTTGGTTCGGCCGCATTTGGAATACTGCGTCCAGTTCTGGTCGCCACACTACCAGAAGGACGTGGAGGCTTTGGAGAGAGTACAGAGGAGGTTAACCAGGATGTTGCCTGGTATGGAGGGGCTGAGTTATGAGGAGAGATTGGGTAAACTGGGGTTGTTCTCCCTGGAAAGACGGAGGATGAGGGGAGACTTAATAGAGGTGTATAAAATTATGAAAGGCATAGATAGGGCGAACGGTGGGAAGCTTTTCCCCAGGTCGGTGGTGACGTTCACGAGGGCCATAGGTTCAAGGTGAAGGCGGGGGGGGGGGAGGTTTAACACAGATATCAGAAGGACATATTTTACACAGAGGGTGGTGGGGGCCTGGAATGCGCTGCCAGGCAAGGTGGTGGAGGCGGACACACTGGGAACGTTTAAGACTTATCTAGATAGCCATATGAACGGAGTGGGAATAGAGGGATACAAAAGAATGGTCTAGTTTGGACGAGGGAGCGGCACGGGCTTGGAGGGCCGAAGGGTCTGTTCCTGTGCTGTATTGTTCTTTGTTCTTTGTTGTTCTTGAGTCTTTCATTCGGCCCTTCATTGTTAGTTTAATACTGTCCCTGAACTCCCTTCCATTTGTCGTCGCAGTTGATGTCTAAATAATAGACATAAGGCTAAAACTCCAAAACTCTCAATTTATTAGCCATTTTCGAAAGGTATAATTTCCGTACTGTTTTTGCTCTTCTTACTTCATGCTCTGCCATTTGGATAAGATGACACAAATGAATGTCTTATGTTTCGTGGTATAATTATGACATCAACTTTTCTTTCAATTATGTGGTGAGCATTAAGAGGCGACTCATTAACAAGTAATTGGGATTTGAATTAACTGTAAATGTTTTTGGATTTTAGACGTGGAAACATCAAACAAAGCGTTTAATCTCAAAGGTGTGAATCTTCAGCAATATATCAGCTTGAAGTGGGATCTAATTACGCCTGCTGTCTGAAAGTCTATAGTTAATTGACCGAAATGGCGACATCATGTGCACGTTTATGGACGCAATGTCATTTTGTTGTGCTACGTTTGCATTGTTATAAAACAATGGATGACAATTTTATTGAGAAAAGATGGAGTTTGTGTGCATCCCTCATCCTTCAAATGCAAATTAACCACTTCTTTCAGGGTTCGTTCAATGAACAAATGCGTAATTTGCCGTTGCGTCGTCCGATTGGCATCGGATTGCCACTCGTCCCCAGTTACCAAGGGCTAATGTGTGCGGCGCCCGTCTCTCCCGGCCTTCGTGACAGAAGCCAGACAGTATCCAGCAGCGCAGTTATCCACAATGCTTCACGTTGATGTCTAACGGTAGTAGGTCTCGCCCGTTTTTTCTGCTCTTTGTGAAGTGAAGTTTTGGATCTTTATGGTCGCATTAAATTTGAGGGAAGTCACATATCTAATGTAAGTGGATAGGTTTTGCACAACGGGGGCCGGGATCTAGTCAGCCATGGTGGCGCTGCAGTAATCAGACATTTGGAATGGCGAGCGGTCGGATATGGGGGTAGTGGGTGTGAACGATTCGGTGGAGTGGGAGACAATTCGTGGCAGAAAGTTTTGATCAGTGCAAAAGGTTAGGAGGAATTGTAGGAACCATGATGCCCAGCCTTGGAAAAGGAGTGGTGGTCTCTTTGCAGGAGTAGGCAGCTCTTTGGTCAGACATTCGGTTGGCTATCATCGCGAAAGGCGGAGTCCCTGCTATTTGGCGATTGAGTCGGGATCTGGCCGCTGCCGTTCGCGATAGGTTGGATGGCTGCTTAGGCTCTTTGGCATTCGCTGGTGGAGATTTGTTGGACATCTAGCGGTCGCGGGACGGGATAAGTACCCGAGTCCAAAGGATTCGCACGTATGTGTATTGATCAGTTTGCTGAGAGTGTGAGGGTGTGATTGCGTATGTGTGTATGCGTGTGTGTGTGTGTGTGTGTGTGTGTGGTGTGGGGGGGGGGTGGTGTGGGTGGGTGGTGGGGCGTTGATTGTTAGAAAGGTAAGGTAATCGTAGTCGGGTAGTAGGAGCTCTGGTCGTGGATGAATGTCCGGCCTATGGATTGATGTAGGCAGTACCTTCATTGTGCATCAACCGTCTCTATTTTAAGGTACTCTGATATCAATTTATCGTTTTAACTGCAAACTTTTGTTTCTCTTTCGCTTGGCGCTGTCCAGTATGCCTGCATTGAGATTTGTGTCCCTGCATTAATTGGATAATGTTTGCTCTTGCCCATGTTCCACAGTGAATCTAGATTAATAACTCAGCACAGACTCCGACAGAGGATTGTAACGCCGAAACCACACCCCACACCAATAACCATCATTTCCTCAATTAATTCCCCTAAACTACATATTTCAGACTCCAACGGGCAATTTCGCACGACTAATCCACCTAACCTGCGCATGTTTGGACTGTGGGAGGAACCTGCAGCACCCAGAGGAAGCCCACGTTGCCATGGCCAGAACATTCAAGATCCACAGGAGAGTCACCCACGGCGGCAATCTTGTTGCGAGGCACCAGGACAAACCACTGTGTCACCTTGATGACTAATGTTCACTGCTCCCTCAATGTCCCCCTTCTATAATTCGAACCACTTTGCTCACCTTAATTCCAAGAACAGGGTCTATCAATACCCCCATTCTATCTGAACAAGTAGCATAGCCCAGTTTTGAACATTTGACGTCTGTGCATCTAGGAACGTTTGTACAGGTTTTCCATTACAATAATATTTTACATATCCACCCTCCGGCTACTCATGGTTTTGTGAAGGGGAGGTCGCGTCTCACGAACTTGATCGAGTTTTTCAAGGAAGTGATGAAGATGATTGATGAGGGTAGGGCAGTGGAGGTTGGCTACATGGCCTTCAGTAATGCCTTTGACAAAGTCCTTCATGGCAGACTGGTGCAGAAGTTGAAGTCGCATGGGATCAGAGGTGAGCTGGCAAGGTGGTTACAAAACTGGCTCGGTCAAAGTCACGGGCATTCAGCCTTGGATCTTCGTATAAGCATTCTCCAAGGCGGCCTTCACGACACACGACAGCGCAGAGTCGCTGAGCAGAAACTGATAGCCAAGTTCCGCACACATGAGGACGGCCTAAACCGGGATGTTGGATTTATGTCACATTATCAGTAACCCCCACAGCTTGCCTCCTGGGCTTGCAGAATCTCACGAGCTGTTCTGTCTGGAGACAATACACGTCTCTTTAACCTGTGTTTAATGTTCCCTCCACCCACATTGTCTGTACATTTAAGACCTGGCAGGCTGTAGGACTCGCATTCTAATCAGTATTCTGCAACTTGATTTTGTGTCTGTTTGCACTGTTTGAAAGCACATTTCCACTCCATCTGACGAAGGAGCAGTGCTCCGAAAGCTTATGGTATTTGCTACAAAATAAACCTGTTGGACTTTAACCTGGTGTTGTGAGACTTCTTACCGTCGGTCAAAGAAGATAGAGGGTTGCTGTGGAAGGGTGTATTTCTGAATGGAGGGCTGTGACAAGTGGTGCTCCTCAGGGATCAGTGCTGGGACCTTTGCTGTTTGTAATATATATAAATGATTTGGAGAAAAATGTAACTGGATTGATTAGTAAGTTTGCGGACGACACAAAGGTTGGTGGATTTGCAGATACCGATGAGGGCCATCAGAGGATACAGCAGGATGTAGATCAGTTGGAGTCTTGGGCGGAGAGATGGCAGATGGAGTTTAATCTGGACAAATGTGAGGTAATGCATTTTGGAAGGTCTAACACAGATAGGAAATATATAGTAAATGGTAGAACCCTTAGGAGTATTGATAGGCAAAGGGATCTGGGTGAACAGGTACACAGGTCACTGAAAGTGGCAATGCAGGTGGAGAAGGTATTCAAGAAGGCATACCGCATGCTTGCCTTCATCGGCCGGGGTACTGAGTTAAAAAATTGGCAAGTCATGTTGACGCTTTATAGAACCTTACTGCGGCCGCACTTGGAATATAGTGTTCAATTCTGGTCGCCACACTACCAGAAAGGTGTGGAGGCTTTGGAGAGGGTACAGAAATGATTTACTGGGATGCTGCCTGGTATAGAGGGCATTAGCTATGAGGAGAGGTGGGAGAAACATGGTTTGTTCTCACTGGAGCGACGGAGGTTGAGGGGAGACCTGATGGAAGTCTACAAGATTCTGAGTGGCATCGACAGAGTGGATAGTCAGAAGCTTTTTCCCAGGGTGGAAGAGTCAATTATCAGGGGGCATAGGATTAAGGTGCGAGGGGCAAGTTTTAAAAGAGATGTACGAGGCAGATGTTTTTACACAGAGAGTGGTGGGTGCCTGGAACTCACTACCAGGGGATGGATTGGAAGCGGATACGGTTGTGACTTTTAAGGGATGTCTTGACAAGTACATGAGTGAGATGGGAACAGAGGGATATGGTACCGGGAAGAGTAGGGGATTTTAGTTAAGTCAGGCATTACGGTCGGTGCAGGCTTGGAGGGCCGAAGGGCCTGTTCTTATGCTGTAATTTTATTTGTTCTTTTTTCTTTGTTCTTTGATATCTTTATCTATTTTTAGATCATTAAAACCTGGAATGAGGACCTCTCGTTACTTCTCGCTATTCTCTGTATTTACCTTGAAATTTGTTTGCCTCATCTTGGTCATTAGTTAAAAATATATAGCAAGAGCAATATCAGCCCCGCCCCTCCCCCCCAAAAAAACCATCCCCGGCTCACCCCTAGCCACTCCACTTAACGGTCAAACCGCAAATTCGCAGGAAGTACATTCTGTTCTTGAATAAATAGGACACCCTATTTTTCTACATTAATACAATGCTCTTTTGGTCAATAGCGGCAGCCAATGCTGTTTATGGTGTTTTGCTTACATTCAGGAACAATTATTTGCAGTCACTTTTGACACCAGGTCTGCCTTTTTACTGTGCCTCTGCTATAGCCACGTGCTGACTCATGGAGAATGTGCCCCAGTTCGTTAAAAATAATCAGCATGCTCTTTCCATTAATGTATGCACTATATTCCTGATTTTGACTTGATGACTTGCATCTTCATTCTGAGCAAACATAATGATATTCAATTTCAAGTCGTCGTGCTACATATTTCCTCCACTGTTCTATTCTTCTTCAAATTATCCTATGCAATTATTACTAACTCTCATAACCCTGGCTATTTCGGTTCTGTTCCCCCAAAACGTGAGAGCAAATGGCATACCACTCAGTTGTGTCTCAACGTATGTACAAGCCATCCGGCGTGTACAGATCCCATGTACGCGAAATATCCTTTCAACATATCACTTAGCAACCTGCTATGTTTCCGTGTTGCACTATGTCGCTTTGTTTTGCTTTCGCTCGACTCCTTTGCGCATGGCATTTAGAGTAATAGAGATTACTGCCATCAGGGTTATCTCGTTAGTTTCTTTATTATTTACCAAATTCTGATTGGACGGATATCCCCCTGTTTCTGCCTAGGGTGTTCATAAAAATATGGATCGCTGTTGTTTGTTGTTGATACTCCATCTAAGGATATTCTGCGCAACAATGTTACATCGTTAACCTTGGCACCATAGAGGCAAAACGATTTTCTTGCTTCAAATTTGCAGTGGTATATACTTTGGTCTGTTCCCCGAAATAGTATATCTTTATTTTATTCTTATCCACTCTTCCTTGTGCTGATTTTTTTCAGTTTAACTACCAGTGGTGCCATTGCCATGCTTGTGGCTGAAGTCTTTATTTACAGGTTCACGCCCATCAACGTCCACAGTTAAGCACTTGTCGGAGAGTGGGATGCACTCAAGGGATGTTGTTTTATTGTTGGTTTTGTATTGGTCACGCATTAACTCACGCTCTTCACATTATTTTGCTGCTTTGCGGCTACATCTATAAGTGTGCTGACACCGGAGTTCTGTACCTCTTGAATGCACCGCCGTGAAGTCACATGCTTTTCAAGCTCCAAAGCCTGGAGTTCTAACTGTTGAAACGGAATATATTTCCTATGTAAATGGTTTCAGAGGCAAGTAACCTTTCAATAATCTTTCCTATGGCTTCTGAACATTATTAAATGAATCCAGAAATGATAATATTTCGGAATGTCTATTAGAGATTTGCAATGCAAATTCGTCTCAATATTCATGCTTACAAAAATAAATTAACAGGTTAAATATACAAATCGTGAATACTTGCGAGATTCTACCGCTAATTATCTCGCCTTGTAATTGGGTTAAACCTAATCTATTGGGGGAAGGAATATGGCAGCAACACTCAGCAACCAATAACCTCGCAGTTTACCGGTGATGCCATTGGTATTTGATTTATCCACAATTCTTTATCACACTTCCAAATGTTGGAATTTCGCCTAGTGCAGTTGCTACCTCAGTAAAGTGTTAGTTCCCGATCCTGGGTCTTATTTCTCGAACGTCGTACAGTTCATGTCTAATTGCCTATGCCATTTCTGAGCTATTTATTTACTCATCCGCAATCCTAGGCCTAAATTAATCTCCCTTTCGGAGCTTCAGTTATGTCCATACATTCGTGCTGCAGTTTTCCTTCAAGTTACTTGCTCAATTACTCTGAAATCTCCCTGTGTTGCATTATTGTTTCAAAAAGATTCTGTACCGGTACACATTTTAACGTAGCTTCCCATACATCTTTTGATACACTTATAGGATTTGATAGTGTTGTTTTTTTAAGTAATTGCATTTCTTTTTGGTTGAATTTCGATATGTCATTCCCTCCACCACGTTGGTTGATTTGCTATTCTTAACCGATTTGCATAATATTCCTAATGTACTTTCCTAGACCTGATCGTCACAGCTTGATACGATGTTTCATATTTGGCCTCAAATATGTATCGAATCTGCCAATTAGCCCTGCGATTTTCTGCAATATATCTTTTTAAAACTGAGTGTGAAAGCGCAATCCTCTGAACGAACGTTTTTCTTTCCAAATTTGATTCCGCTTTCTATAACACATATGCCCTGCTTGACAATAACTGTCATACAATGCAATTTATCACGACAAAGATCAAGGAAAACGTGGAGAATGTGGTTCTTTAACCGAAGTGGAGTGACATACAAAGAGAAAGAATTCCGTCGGATGGATCACCCTTGCAGACAATCTGTTATATTTCATTGTTTGTGACCCATTTTTAGCAAGGATATATTGGATTGAATAGGAAAGAGTATGAATTCTCCGCAACGTTTGCACGGTATACATTCTGAAATTACGAGAACAGGTCGCATACTGTTGGCGCCAAGTACTGCGTTCTGACTGCAGTGTAAAAATGGTACTAAAATGTGACAAACGTAGAAATATAGAAACACAAACAGAATTAGGTCCTTCGAGCCTGCTCTGGCATTCAATATGATCATGGCTGATCATCAAATTCAACATCCTGAATGCACTTTCACCGAAATCACTACCGGATTTCTTTCAGTCCAAGTGCTAAAAACGTTGTTTTCTCTAGTATTGGATTAAAAGATAAGGTAAGTAATTAGATAATGAAATCCGAGCCGTCAATAAATTAATTAAACGAACTCAATTTCATGAAAAAAGCAGTCAGAAATTTGGAATTATTTTCAACAAGGTGTTTTCAATACGAAGGCGATTGTGATTTAGCGCACATGGGGATTTGCGTTCACATGTAAGTTCGAGGAGTGAATCAGATGGCTTAGTGATATTATCGCTTGACTATTAATCCCAAAACTCAACTAATGATCTGGAGACCCCAGATCGAATCCCATCATGGCAGCTGGTGGAATTCGAATGAAAAATTTATATATTTGTAATTAAGAATCTACTGATGACGATGAAACCATTGTCGATTGTCGGGAAAAAAACACATCTGGTTCTCTGATGTCCACTTGCGAACGAGATCTGCGTCCTCACCTCGTCTGGCCTAAATGTGAGTCCAGAGTCACAGCAATGGAGTTGACTCTCAACTTCCCTCTGAAATGGCTTAGCAAGCTACTCAGTACAAGGGCAATTAGCGGTGGATAATAAATGCTGGCGAGCCAGCGACGCCCATGTCCCATGAATGAATAAAACATCGAAATGGCGTCCGAAGTGATAATAAAGGACTAAATTACTTCTTTTCGGTTCAGCTTGCTTGTTTCATTCTTTGTGTATATTGTTCCTTAATCTTTTCCATAATGTTCCACTGAGATTCTACTTTTTTCGTAAAATTGTTTCTTCTTCTTATTTTATTATCCTGTTTATGAAAACATACACTCTCCTGCATTAGTCATAGCTTTCGCTGTTGAACAGATCAATGCTACACTGATTTTTTGGCGCATTCTTCTGTCATGTAGGAAACTGCTTCTGAACCCCCGAAGTCACTAATACTTGATCCGTCACCCTCCATTTCACAGTGTTTATAAATTCGTGATGGAACGTTATAATTTTATTTATATTCTTTACGTTATATAGTGATAAATATTATACATCCTCAGCTAATTAAATTCCTCTGGAATCAAAGCAAGTTTGCACGCACTGTTCTCGTTTCGTGATGGAATACATCATCCAGAACAAAATAGGAAGTTTGTTTAAAAAAGGAGGTAGACAGAAGGCAGGTAACTACAGGCCGGTTAGCTTAACATCCGTAGTTGGGAAAATGCTGGAATCTATCATTAAGGAAGAAATAGCAGGACACCAAGAAACGAATGGTTCAATCAAGCAGACGCAGCATGGATTCATGAAGAGAAACTCATGTTTGACTAATTGACTGGAATTGTTTGAGGATATAACAAGTGCGGTTGACAAAGGGGAATCGGTGGATGTGGTGTATTTATATTTCCAGAAGGCATTCGATAAAGTGCCTCACAAAATGTTGCTGCATAAGATAAAGGTACACGGAGTTGGGTGTAAAGTGTTAGCGTGAATTGAGGATGGGCTATCTAACAGAAGGCAGAGAGTCGGAATAAATAGGTGCTTTTCCGGTTGGCAATCAGTGACGAGTGGCGTGCCGCACGGATCGGTGCTGGGGACTCAACTATTTACAATATACATAGACGATCTGGAGAAGGGGACCGCGTGTAGGGTAACAAAGTTTGCGGATCACACAAAGATGAGTGGGAAAGCAAATTGTGTGGAGGACACAGAGAGTCTGCAGAGAGATTTGGATAGGTTGAATGAGTGGGCAATGATCTGGCAGATGGAGTATAACGTTGGTAAGTGTGAGGTTATCCACTTTGGAAGGAATAATAGTAAAATGGACTATTATTTAAACGGTGAAAAATTACAACATGCTACTGTGCAGAGGGACCTGGGGGTCCTTGTGCATGAATCACAAAAACTCAGTTTACAGGTGCAGCAGGTAATCAAGAAGGCAAATGGAATGTTGGCCTTTATCGCGAGAGGGATGGAGTATAAAAGCAGGGAGGTCATGCTGCAACTGCACAGCGTACTGGTGAGGCCGCACCGAGAATACTATGTACAATTTTGGTCCCCTTATTTCAGAAAGGATGTATTAGCTTTGGAGGGGGTTCAGAGAAGGTTCACCATGTTGATTCCGGAGATGAGGGGGTTAGCTTATGAAGGGAGATTGAGTAGACTGGGCCTGTACTCATTCGAGTTTAGAAGGTTGAGGGGAGATCTTAGTGAGACATATAAGATAATGAAGGGGCTAGACAGGGTAGAAGCAGCGAGGTTATTTCCACTTGCAATTGGAAACAAGAACTAGAGGGCATAGCCTCAAAATACGGGGGAGTCAATTTAGAACAGAGTTGAGGAGGAGCTTCTTCTCCCAGAGGGTAGTGAATCTTCGGAATTCTCTGCCCAATGAAGCAATAGAGGCTACCTCTTTCAATGTGCTGAAGTCACAGATAGATAGATTTTTAACCATTAAGGGAATTAAGGGTTATGGGGAGCGGGCGGGTAAGTGGAACTGAACCCACTATCAAATCAGCCATGATCTTATTGAATGGCGGAGCATGCTTGAGGGGCTAGATGGCCTACTCCTGCTCCTATTTCTTATGTTCTGAAAAACTCTTCTTTTTTTTAAACTTTCCTTCTGAAGACGACTATCTGGGAGAATGTGACATAACAGTTTGTTTTTTTAATGAAATACCCCAAACACTTCTTCTTTTTGTTGATATTTACAATGATTTCTTTCAATGCTCTTTCTGTATAATTGTGGAGAAGGTCAATTGTCCTTAAGAAAGAAATCTGTGGAGAAAACATATTTAGTTCCGTGCTTTTGTTTACAGAAAAAGTAATCATTGAAAAAGATTCAGGTCAGTCCACAGAATCATGGAACCATATAATTTCTACAATGCAGAAGGAAACCATTCGGCCCATCGAGTCTGCAGACAACAATCCTATTCAGCACCTATTGCTGTAGCCCCATGTAGTTACCCTGCTAGTACCCCTGATAGTAAGAATTCTCACAACACCAGGTTAAAGTCCAACAGGTTTATTTGGTAGGACAAGCTTGCGGAGCGCTGCTGCTTATCAATTGAGTGAGGAGCTGTGTTCACAAACAGGGCATATATAGACATTAACGCAACTTACAAGGTAATAGTTGGAATGCGAATCTTTACAGGTAACCAAGTCTTAAAGGTACAGACAATGTGAGTGGAGAGAGGGTTAAGCACAGGTTAAAGAGGTGTGTATTGTCTCTAGCCAGGACCGTGAGATTTTGCAAGCTCAGGCAAGTCGTGGGGGTTAAAGATAGTGTGACATGAACCCAAGATCCCGATTGAGTCCCTCCTCATGTCTGCGGAACTTCGCAATCAGTTTCTGCTGAACGATTCTGCGTTGTGTATGATTTGTGTTTTTCCAGGCAGAGTGCAATCTCGTTTGTAATATGCAGTGCCCATTCTCCTCTCAACAAGCTGCGCTCATTCCCCTTCATCTATCTGTTTTTCTTTCATTTACCATTGGCACTTGTGCAAATACAAAAATCCTTTCTTTGAGGAAATTTAAATTTTATATACAATTTCCGCGATATTGCATGTGGCATTTATGCAAATGCCCTTTTTGAAATGTATTGCGCTAATTACGTTTAAGTGATACGATACATATAGTCCACAGTTATAGAAATGTCCGTAATGCATCAAGCTGAGTGTCGTTTGAATTTTAAAAAATGGTCACGCAAACCTTGGATATCTCCCTGTTTCCAGAGTAGATGTTTAATTTCACATTCGTGGCTTGCTTGTATCGTTTTCCTTGATAATTATCCATGATTCGTGTAACTGAGTGCAACTTTGGATCTCCTCAAAACAGCCGTTATCTATATCTTCTTTGGACTACATAGATCCACCTGGCTCTTGCATACGATTCAACTGTGCATAAATATTGTCGACGGCCAGTCGATCGGATATTCACTTATACAGGCGCCACGAAAAGCTAAGTGATAGTTTGCTGCAAATGGAGGAAAACATTGCCCAACGATGCTCCTATCATTAAGACGGATCATAATTTAAAATGAACCTAACACAATGCCATCTACTTTCTATTTATTCCTTCCGTGACTGGCGAGGGATGCGTTTTAGAGTTGGAGATACGCTGAATTGATCACTTTAATTACGAGCTTTGATAGATTCAAACAGGCAATTATTATGGGTTAAATTAATACTTTTTTGCAGAAACAAATTTAAAATATAATATTTCACAAAATATGACGCACTATTAATGGTTTTGTCATCACGATCTTCTTCAATGCGCAAAACATATCTAATAAGTTTAGAGTGCAATTTTTTATAAATTCACAGATCTGGCTTAAATTCCATGCTCCTACGAATGCTCAGAACTCAAATAACATAATGGTTCATCTGATAATTATGAATTGTAGCATTCATTAACCAATTCAGTGGTCACAACATTTGGTTGATTCCTTTTTGTTGCAGAAATTAGATCTTTGAAAGCGTGTCTGAATGATGCAGGTATACAAACATTTACAAATCAAAACTTGAATTGAAATTTTGAATTGTTGTTGTGAAATGCTATAATAGAGTGAAGTATCCAGTTATTATTCGTGGCATTTCATTCATAATATCATAATGTTATGATTTTTAGACGGAAGAAGGCATTGGAATATTAGTTAGTGCTGAAAATCAGGTCTATTAACTGGGGTTTCAACTTCGTATACACTACCTGCTTGTGATAAATCATGAAACCCACAGAACATTCTTGTATATCCAGCTCTTTCGGAGTACAAGTTATTCTTCAGGTTCAGGGAAAGCATCAACCGTTCTCATTTGAAATAATTTCCAGTTCACATCCACACCACAATATAATGGATATCTTGGTTCTTGGACATACAGGTTCAATGTATATTGCTAGGCCATATTCTTAATAATGCAATCAGCAAGTAATAAAAATTGGGTTTTGCTGCATTTATCATTCAAAAGAGAGCACTTAGTATTGGAATCGTGCACTCTGTCAGACCCGTTCTGCATCACGTAAGTAATTTGGACTAGTAGATATCAGTTAATACGCCTTACCCTCTTAAAGCACGATATCGCACAGTCACTCGGTTAATAACAAACATTGGAACATCCAGCTATCTCGCAATGAAATTCAGGCTTGTAACATTTGGTTGTGGCAATTAATCATTCACGTCAAATTATTTAATACCTGAAACGAACTGGAGCTGTAGAAACACTATATTGACGCCAATTCGGTAATTATCCCATGCTTACTGACATGCATTCGCTCCCGGAGAAACAACGTGTTGACACTGTGCCTTTGTTGCAGATGTATAGGACGTTGGTTCGGCCGCATTTGGAATACTGCGTCCAGTTCTGGTCGCCACACTACCAGAAGGACGTGGAGGCTTTGGAGAGAGTACAGAGGACGTTTACCAGGATGTTGCCTGGTATGGAGGGGCTAAGATATGAGGAAAGATTGGGTAAACTAGGGTTGTTCTCCCTGAAAAGACGGAGGATGAGGGGAGACTTAATGGAGGTGTGTAAAATTATGAAAGGCATAGATAGGGTGAACGGTGGGAAGCTTTTCCCAGGTCGGTGGTGACATTCACGAGGGGTCATAGGTTCAAGGTGAAGGGGGGGGGGGAGGTTTAACACAGATATCAGAAGGACGTATTTTACACAGAGGGTGGTGGGGGCCTGGAATGCGCTGCCAGGCAAGGTGGTGGAGGCGGACACACTGGGAACGTTTAAGACTTATCTAGATAGCCATATGAACGGAGTGGGAATGGAGGGATACAAAAGAATGGTCTAGTTTGGACCAGGGAGCGGCCCGGGCTTGGAGGGCCGAAGGGCCTGTTCCTGTGCTGTATTGTTCTTTGTTCTTTCCTACAAATCCATTCCATGTCATGACAGTACACTATCCGTTTGATCTTGTCGCGCTCCAAAACTTACAGAGCTACGTGTACTGACCGAGATCTTGAGTCTGTCTAATTATGATTTCTCGAACAATCTTGGGCATGCATACAGTTGACTATTATTCATAGTTATACCTCTACTTTCGGCCTTCCTTTCATACATTCCGGAAGCCCAGTCTTCCATCGAATTGGTGATAATCTTCCCTAATACCTCTCTCTATGTTCTGTCTCACATTTTGTTTAAAGGTACTTCTCTGAATCTATTCATGACGCATTATAACGTTAAATTACTTATTTTAGCCATATTTCGTATTTTGACATGCATAACTGAAATCATGTTAAATTGCAAATTGAATGGTCGATCAGGAATCTCAACAGTCACGATCTCAATACGCGTTGCTTTCAGTATCTAATCAGCTATTGGAAATAAAGTTATTGTCTACAAATATATGATTCCCGATCGCAGTTAGTACAAGATGCAGGACAAGCTGCAGGACCTTTATCAGGCCACGAACAGAATGGCATATTCTGATTGGAATTAAGCTCGTGTTGAATTGATCAATGAGCGCAGCCGATCCCAGTAGGGATGCATGGTGAAAACTAACTTACATCATTGTACATTGGCACTTGTTATCAATTCTGACCCATACATATTTTCGATGGAGAAGTGTGAAACCAACTTTTTAGTCAGTATAATAGATTTCTTAAGTAGAGCTTAGATTAAATAAAATGTCAATTTCATGTGCTCAAAGACCTTTGGAATAAAAATTCCAAAAGCAAAACACATCTGCGGATCGGATTAAGATATAGGTGAAGGAAAACTAATCGTATCAAATGCAATTAATATTTCATTGGTCTTTAAGAATTTTTAAAGACTCCGAAAAGTGACGGTGAGTAAAGAAATGATTCGACCAAGCGTGATCTTATCGTGCCGGCAATTCGCAAGATGAATGCTATTTCGTAGAACAATTGTACAGCAAACGAGGTACTTAATATTTATTGGATTGGGTTGACAATTGCATTCAATGTCAAGCTGAAACCTCTCGCTGTTGACCAGAAAGTGGTGTTGCTGATAGATATATCTTATGACTGAAGGACATTCCAACTCCAGTTCGTAAAGAGACTGTCAGAGCTCGCAGTTGCATCAGTTTTGTCAGGCTGTGCAAGCCGTCAATCATAGTAAACAGCTATGCAAACGGCTGTCATGGATGTACGAAATTCAAATGAAAGCTGACGGGCGAATATATTTTAAAACATTTGGTAGGAGAATAAATTAGAAATTGGAATGGGTCGTTGCCGGGCTTCGGGCTGACACAGAGGGCATGGAGTTTCCTGAAAGCGAAAATATTCTGGAAAATGTGTATTAAATAAAAGTAAATGTTATCTATAAAATTATGAATTCACAATTTGCCAAGGCTCCACTAATAACTATTTGATTTTTTTAGCGCAGATTTTCAGTTTATTAATGGTATTGATCATCTCGGTTTTAATTACAATCTAATGGTTGACGCAACATGCTGCAATATTCAATGTGTTTTGAACGAACGATGTGGGAGGTGGACACTTGAAGGTCTCCTTATGTTTATCATTCTTGGGTTTTTAGGAAAGGGTTTATCTGTGATTTGTGTTTCTGGTCAGCGCACCCTGTGGAGGAACCTTAAGTGATGAGAGTAACGTCATAATGTTCATCTTAATGAAATCTTAAAATTTCAGTTACTTGCATTGCGTTCATGATGGCGAAGGCTTACTTTTCGTCCATTCCGCGCCCTTCAAACTACGAAAATTCTATGAACACAGCGCTGAACGATGGACTACTGGAATAAAAGCGAAACATGAACATATTAAATGAAGCGTCATGCTGACGATTGATGTTCAGAGCCTAGAGCATGCTTGAGCTTCCCAAGGTCGTTTTCCGAACAGGTGACTATCATCTTGGCGAATTATGCTTCTTGACGTTGTCTCGAGAGGAAGTCACAAAGATAAATTGATTGCCTTAGTTTACGTGGAACTGGATTACCACGGACTAAAAATAGTTAAAAAATGAATGGGCGGAATGGCAATAATTAAAACCGGCCAGAGGAATTCATATGCATTGAGAGGAAAAAAAATGATGGAGGAAAGAGTGGAGGAGCACTTCTTAGTACTGTGACAGGGAATCAGTATTAGTTAGAAATAACATGGCATACGAAAGGAACAACGTTTAATAAAAGCGAAAAGCCTGGATATAAGAAGTGTGTTTTCCCCATTCATTGATGTGATGTGGACCTTTCTTTCTGATAAGGTCAGCATTTGCTGCCCATGTCACTTGTCCTGGACATTGTGCTGGTGAACTGTAGTTTTAAACCTTTGCAGTAAATGTGGTGCAGGTGCACACGTACAGTGCTCTGAGGGATGGAGAACCAGGATTATAACTCAGTGGCAGCGAAGAACAGGCACTATTTTTCCAAACTATGACGGCATGTAAGGGAAGTTCCCGGTGCTGTCTTCCCATTTGCCCATTCATCATCTGAATGGAATAGATTTGGGGGCCTGTTACTGTGGAGGTTTTATGTTATATGGAGACACATTTCTCATTTGGATGCGGGAAGACCTTAGTGCCTGTGAGGTGAATCTTCATGTTTGCAAGGCGGGTTGAGGTTCCGGGAGACGAAGCCCAATGGCTCCTGGAGTGGCGAGGGGGGGGGGGGGGGGTTCTACATGAGCCACCTCACGCTCGCTTCTAGCGTGGTGGCTATCTTGTTGGCCCCGCATTATAAGCCGGAGATCTTGGGGGTCAAGGAGCCGGTGCCAGGCCGGTTGCTGCAATTGACGGTCCGTGAGGGGAGCGTGGTCATTCACTTGCTGAATGTCTACGCCCCGGGCGGCGGACCGCAGCAAACGACTTTCTACGAGAAAGTGTCCCCTCATCTCGACACTATCGCGGGGGGCGAATGCATTATCCTCGGGGGGGGGGGGGGATTTCAACTGCATGCTCGAGGCACGGGACCGCACCGGCCCCTGGCTGCGCACCCCAGCGACCGTGAAGTTGCGGGACCTGCTTGGGTCCCAAATCTTGGTGGTCGTCTGGAGACATCTCCATCCTGGCACCTGCATCACTTACGTGAGGCCTGGAGTCGGAGCGTCCTGGAGTCGGAGCGTCCAGGCTCGACCACCTTTACATTTCGAGGGCGCACGTGTCCGGCGTGTCTTCGGCCTCCATGCGGCTGGTGTCGTGCACGGACCACAACCTGGTGTGGGCGGACTTTGCGCCCTCTCGCGTCCGGCAGGGGTCCACGTACTGGCACTTTAACAACATGCTGCTGGAGGACAAGCGCTTCCTGGACTCGTTCTGTCGATTCTGGGCCGGCTGGAGAAGGAAGCAGGAAGGCTTCCCCTCCTTGAGGCTCTGGTGGAATGTGGATAAGACTCACGTCCGTACCTTCTGTCAGGAGTACGCGAGGGGGTCGACAAAGAGGTGGAAATCCAGGCTCGAGGACTTGGAGAAGAGGGTGCTCGACCTGGGGACACGTCTCAGTCAGCCCGACGCAGACCCGGCCCTGCGGTCGGAGGACAGGGAGAAGAAGGGCGCGCTGTGGGACCTGCAGCTTGCCAGGTTTCGCGGCGCGTAAGTGAGTTCGCGGCTCCAGTTCCAGGTGGACCTGGACCCCGGCTCCCCCTTCTTCTACTTGCGGAAAAAGGGCGGGCTAACCGTCAGCAGCTCCTTACGCTGCTGGCCAACGATGGTTCCCCCGTCTCGGATCCGGAGGCATCCGGGCCATTGCCCGGGACTATTACACCTCACTCTTCTCTCCGGATCCATCCAGCGAGGATGCCCGCAGACCTCTGTGGGATGACCTGCCGCAGGTCAGCCCGGAGGGTGTCGGCAGGCTCGATGCCCCTACCACCATGGCCGAGCTGACCAGCGCCCTCAATGGCTTCATTCGGGGCAAGGCCCCTGGGCTGGACGGGCTGACAGTAGAGTTCTTCAGGGCATTCTGGGACGTCCTGGGGAGCGACTATGCGGGGGTCCTGGGGGAGAGCGACGCTACCGCGGAGATGCCCCTTTCGTGGCGCAGGGCCGTCATTGCCCTGCTGCCCAAGAAGGGCGATCTCCACCTCCTAAAGAACTGGCGCCCGGTCTCCCTCCTCAGCTCGGATTATAAAATCTTTGCCAAGGATATGGCTTCACGCCTTGGATCCATGCTGGACCACATGATCCACCCTGACCAGTCCTACATGGTCCCGGGCCATTGTATACACGATAACCTCCACCTCGTCTGGGACCTAATCCATCATTCCCAGAGGGCTGGTCTTTCGGGCGCCTTCTTGTCATTGGATCAGGAGAAGGCTTTCGACAGGGTGGAGCACGAGTATTTACTCAGGACTCTGTGGGCATTCAGGTTCGGGACGCATTTTGTCGCCCAGATCCGATTACTGTACTCTGCCACAGAGTGTCTGATTAACGTTAACGGGTCCCTGACGGCGCCCCTTCCCTTTGGGAGAGGAGTACGGCAGGGCTGCCCCTTGTCCGGCCAACTGTATTCCGTATGCGTGGAGCCATTCCTGCACCTCTTGCGGAGTAGGTTGTCAGTTTAGGCCCTGCGTGGACCGGACATAGGGGTGGTCCTGTCAGCTTACGCCGATGACGTGCTCCTCATGTTTATGGACCCGGCTGACCTGCGGAGGATGCGAGAATGCAAGGCAGTGTACTCCGCCGCGTCCTCTTCCAGGATCAACTGGGCCAAGTGCTCCGGACACCTTCTCGGTCCTTGGGAGACGGACCCCCTTCTGGAGGAGCTCAGGCCTTTCAGCTGGAGCAGGACCAACCTTCTCTACTTGAGGGCCCATCTCTGCCCAGCCGAGGAATCCTGGCCGACGAACTGCCGGGAGCTGGAGGCCAAAGTCTCCGCCCACCTGAATCGCTGGACAGGACTGTCCTACGGGGCAAGGTCGCGTCATAAACCAGCAGGTCGCCTCCTGCTGTGGTACCGGCTGGTCCCTTTGACCCCTCCCCCTGGCTTTGTCGCCGATATGCAGACAACCCTCCTGCGGTTCTTCAGGGACAATCGACTGCACTGGGTCCCTGCTGTGGTTCTGCATCTCCCGCTTGAGGAGGGCGGACAAGGTCTAGTTTGCCTTCGCACTCAGATAGCGACCTTCCGCCACCGGGCCCTGCAACGGTACCTTTACGTTGAGCCCTCTCCACGATGGTGTGCCATGGTGACGTATTTATTCCGCCAGTGGCACGGCCTCAATTATGACGTGCAGCTCCTGCATATCGATCTGGGGCGTGTTTCGACCACCCTGCAGGAGTTGCCCGTCTTTTACCAGGACCTCCTCACTGTCTGGAACACGGTCGCCTCGCGACGCAGCTCTCCCCCCGCCCCCCCCCCCCCCCCCCCCCCGCAGGAGTAGCGTCTCTTGTGCGAGAGCCGCTGCTCAGGAATCCGCTCCTCCAGCCGGATGACTCCGGGTGGCTGGCGGAGAGGAGGGCTGTGGACGCCGGGTTGACCAGAATCGGGGACGTGCTCGATGGCGGAGGGACGGGCTGGATGAGTCCCCGCGTGCTGGCTGAGCACGCGGGGACGACTGTCCTGCACGCAGCCAAAGTCATTCTAGACCTTAGGACGGTTGTGCTCGACCCCAAAACTGAACGCAAACTCGAGGCGGCGCAGGCGTGCGGTGGGATCCCGCCCGAGCGTTCCCCTGTTCGGACGGAATTCCACATTGGCCCAAAACCTCAACCCCCCTCCTCGGGTGAGGTGCCCCACAGCCTGAGCCGCCTCGCGGAAATGTCCTCCGTGCCTTTTTCTACCGCGCGGAGGCGTTTCCTGTGCGGGCTGCTGCTGCACACTTTCCACTAACGCCTCCTCGCCTGTCGCCCGGATACAGCTTGGTGGGCCTTGTTGCTGCCGGGCGGCCGAAGTCCCCGCTGGAGGTCCCTCTACGGAGAGATCTCCCCCAATTACGTCGGGGACCGGGGGTGGAGGGTGATACATGCAGCCGTTCCGCACAACCGTAGGATTCACTGGTTCACGGGCTCCGAAGACTGCCCTTTCTGTGGCCTTGTGGAGTCCGTGGACCATGTCTATGTTTTGTGTCTTAGGCTGCACTCCCTTTTTGTTTTCCAAAAGAACCTTTTATTGACGTTTTGTTTGTACTTCAGTCCCACGCTCCTGATCTACGGACACCCGGTGCCGAAAGGGGAGGGTCGGGATGGCGACCTCCTCGTGAACCTGCTCCTGGGCCTGGCGAAACGCGCCATTTACCGGTCCAGGCAGCGGGCAATCGAGGGGGCCGTCCATCCTGACTGTCCTCCCCTCTACCGCGGCTACGTTCGCGGCCGGGTGTCCCTGGAGAGGGAGCATGCGGTGTCCACGGGCGCGGTGGACGCCTTCTGCGCCCGTTGGGCACCGCAGGGGTTGGGGTGCGTTATTGACCCTGACGATCACATTTTAATTTGATGTTTTTAAGTTTCCTTTGTACTTTGATTTCTGTTCGGGCTGTTCCCCCTCCTTTCGGGGAGCTGCCCCTTTTTAATTTGTCCTGACTTAATCTGAGTTTGTTTATTTGGTTTGACTTAAAAAGAGGGCAAGGCGGGTTGAGAAATTGCTTTTGTTTTAAAACGGATAAGAAGCCCGACTTTATTAAGTATCTGCAGGGACTTCAAAATAATGACAACAGAACTGATTGTTCGTAATGGAAAAACAAAACAAAAGATATGTCAGAATAGCTACTTAGTTCTTTTTTGTCTGGAAGCATTATTTGTCAATGGCTAACAATTTCCATTAACATGGGATCTTATACAGAAATGTTCGAAACATGCAACATTTCGCACAATATTTGCCTGTAAGAGCTATTGCGTCATTGCACGCTTGGACATTTTCAGTGCCTCACCGGTGAGTTCGTGTATATTCGCTACAGTGAATATCTAAATTACCGAGGTCCAAGTTACTTCCAGTTGCAAATGATAGATACCGATATCTGCTGGCTGCCGTCTTGCAACACAAGGACAATGGTTTGTTCTGTAGAAAGATATTAGCGATGCCTACTCATGGAGCAGACATAAAACTGAATAGATTAAATTCAGCAAACGTCCTCACACTTCCCTTATTAAGTTGCATTTTAAGTTGTTCGACGTGCATTCGTAAGATGAGGAAACCATTGCCCAAAATATCAGAACTTAGATACAAGTATTGAACCACTAACAACAGATCTGAATAAAACATAATTGATATATGATCTCGGCTGCATTTATTTTGAAGTGATGAAACAATGTTCATGCTTCAGTATGAAATCACTGCGGCTACTTCGAAGAAACTAATAGGGTCTACCTACGGTACAGATGGAGTGTTTAAAAAGTTAAGTATTTATATATTGTATACATATTTTCGAAAAATATGTTAGAAAATCGAAAAAAAAACACATTTCTTCAAAAGAAGGAGGAGAACGTGGTGGGCATTTGGAAAGTATAGGGAAAGCATTTGAACATTTATAACCAGTTGAATGTGGGCCAAGCATGGCGGAGAGATGAAAAGATGGAATTCCAAGATACGGTGTTTCTATACATCCATATCAATAATATGTTGCTGAGCAGATTTATGAACATTGCCCCAAACCCTGCAAAAGAATGGAGCGTTCCCAAATCATTCCAATATAATCAGAACACAATCGGAAAACAATCGGAAATCTCATTAGAAACATATTCGTTATTTTCCACTATTCTGAACGCTGTGAACGAACACTGAAAGATAAAAGATCGTAAATACTAACAGGAATGTTGCACTCATCTGAAGCTTCAGTTGGCATATGCTGCTCCATGGACTTTCTATGCAATGAAGAAAATGACACTGATTCTCAGAAAGGAATAATAAAACTAAGATACCAAATCGTCAATTGCAGGGATGCATTTTGCTGCTCAATTATCAGTGGTCAAAGGCACATATACTTAAGTGCATAGAGGATCTGGATCCTCTCCAGCACAGGCTGTAAAGTAACGGAGAATAACTTGTGAAGAATATTTGATTGGCTGAAGGTAACGTTTAATTAAGGTCCCTGGGGAGTATCCTGTGTCAACTAATATTGAGGTTTCATTAAATTAACCTATCTTTTGGTTCAATATGAAATATGGCAACGCTTATACATTGTTCTGCATTGACTGCAAATTAATTACACCGCAGAAACAAAGACAATAACGACTGATGAATTTGCTACGCTTCTTCTTTTATTTTAAATCAGAAGTAGCCAAAATAGAAGCTTTCAAATTGGATGTTGGTAAGAAGAAAATAATCTTGCAATATCAAGTTACTCGTATGTACATAACTTGGTGAACATATCAAGGCATATTTGCACCAAATAAATTTGAAAGAGCCTTTTATTCCACCCATATTTGAATTAAATAGACAACGTATCTGAAAAAATTAGATTTTAAAGGGGTTAATAGATTATGTAAAGATAGGTTTTTGTAGAAATTTCCACAATGCGGTCGCTACATAATACATGTCAACTGGTTTTCACATGGAAGATATATATTTTCTGTTAGAGAACTGTGAACAGTAGAAGGTTATTTAGATCCACAAATTGATTGCGCCAGTGATCACATCGCAAAGATTCTGTATCGCAATTATGTTAGTAACGTACAGAATATTAATCGAGTATCGAGTTTATATTATCAGCTGCCCTGACGCTCCTAACTTTACCTAAAATGAATGCTGATATATGCATAAAATGGATGTCTAGAAATAGAGAGCCTAATATTAGCTAATAATCTATACGTCAGCTACATAGGAAGAGAAACGGTGAAAGAAAATAAGAAAGATCTGCAGTTGATGGTACACAGATAGGGAGGGAGAGACAGAGAGAGAAGTCATCTCGACGCCAATACACTCAATGACTTGGCATCTACTTTTTTCTGTGGCAATAAATTCCATAGATTGAAGGCTGAATAGAGTCCTTCTCATCTCGGTTCTAAAAGCGTTTTCCCTTCACTCTGAGGCTGTGTCATAGATGCTCGTCTCTCCTTTTTTTTTATTAACAAGGCAACCCGCCCCTTTGCGCGCCTTCCTGTCTTTTTGATAGCACGTGTAAACTTGGATATTTCGCTCCCAGCGCTGATCACTTGCCACCACGTCTCTGTGATGCCTAAAACATTACCGACAATTTGAATCTATGCTATAAGTTCATATACTTTATTTTGTGTACTGTGTGGATTCAAATACAACACCCTCAGTGCTGCATTGAACAACCCTCTTTTCTTAGTCGCCCTCTTGTCTGCTTTGCTTGAAGTTAGATTCGTAACCCTGTCCAAAGACTCTGAACTATTATGCCTGATGCAGACTTTAATAACATTCGCTGGGATCTCACCCCTTTAATATGTTTTTTTTCCAAAATTTCGAAAGCAGTTGCAGCCCCCTTCCCGCCTGTTTAGTTTCAATCCCGACCTACAACCGTAGTTATGCGGTTCGCCAGACGTCTGATCCAGCATGACTCAGGTGGAGCTCGTCCCATCAGAGCATCTCTCTCCTTCCCCAGTACTGGTGCCAATGTCCCATGAATTTGAACCCACTTCTCTTGCATCGATATTTGAACCATGCATTTACGTCTTTGATCTTCTTGATCATGTGCCAGTTAGTTCATGGCTGAAGTAGTAATCGAGAGATGAAGACCTTTTTTGTTTTGTTCTTTTTTAGTTCTTAGCTGCTCATATTCCCTCAGCAGAAACTATTTCCTTTTTCTCCCTATATTGTTGATACCAACTGGCTCATGACAACTGGATCATTCCTCTGTCACTCCAAATTCCTCTGCAGTACCGATGAGATGTCCTGAAGCACAGCACAAGTTTTGCAACTTTCCGGGACTCCACGATCATCTCCACAAAGAACAGTGTCTATTCTTCTGACTACATTGTTTATAATTGCATGTGCATTACGCTCCCCACGCCCCACCCTCACCCCATCCGTTGAATGGCTCCCAAAACAACGGTGCGTTGGTTAAATTGTTCATCCACCATGCAGCCCCCGCTCTCAACCACATAAGGAACAATGATTTAAAATCTGTTAGACCAGCTCAAGTCTCTTTCAGCAATACATCCCGCAATCCTCAAACGTCTTTGCTCGCAGAAACATCATTCTGTCCCTGACCACTGACTGAATTTGATGTAATTGATCTTTGGATTTTTAATTGCCTCTGGAAACAACGCATCCAGGTAAATCTCCGTATGTGTCACATTGTTCGAAGCTCAGACTCCAGCTCCTCAACTCTGAGCCAGAGATCATCAGACAACCACAGATCAGTTTTCGAGAAACAATAACCGGGTCCACCAGCTCCCACATCATCAGCTACAACACGTCACCTAGCCCCACATCGCTGCTTTACTTATTTAGTTAGAATTTGTTATGCGTTACTTTGAGAAAGAAAGAGAGAGAGAGGCTGTTATATTGCATTTGCGGGGTTATTAAACACAGAAGGACGATCTGAGTTTGCATCCAAAACGAATATATTCCACAAAATGCCACAATAGATCATTTGACAACTACCGTGTTTGACACAGATGCCTCAGAGAGTTACTGAATGCAGTTTTCGGAATATTCGCATTGTATTTTCGTTATGCAAATCCACAACCAACTAAAAGTAACGGTCTGTTACGTCAGGATAATGCTCTGAATACTTCCCATTAAATTTTGTTAAAGTGTGGGATAACATTCTACCTTGGCCAGTCAACTGGATACTTATTTTCAAATGTAATTGTCATGAGCAATCATTTAGTGGTACCGATAATCAAATATATTGAACTGCAATCTGTTCACATTCAATCTTCAGCCTGTACGTCCAGATCAATATTGTGCAGCATTTGTGTTCGCAATATATGCTTTGTAATGTTTATGAGGGAGTTACTTTCAAGTGGATGACTTACATGAACTACAGCATACAGATGCTATTTTTAAAATCGTAACAAATGAATTGAGACAAACATTGAATAGAAATAATATATTTTGGGAAAATAATAACCTAAACTGTCCAAAATGAATCAATTCTGAATGGCTTGGGACAGACGATTAAATTATGCATGGTAAATTTTATTACTCAGTTTATGTCAACGCTGCTAACTTGGCTGTTAAGGAAATTGTATTGTTTACTGTTTTCTTCATGCAGCCGACATACTTTAGTGCGCATATAAATTACAGGAATTCTAACGTCACTCTCTATAACACACAAACCTACTCACTTTGCTTATTGTTATGCTAATATGATTATACTGGAAACAGTTTAATCTGAATACCTAGATCTAATGATGGGGAGGAACCAGTGTTGTGCTCTCATGTTCCCTTTTTCCGTAGAGGAACAGTTACGAAGGAAGGATAAAGGTAAAATTTCGAGATTGTGTGTGTTGAATGCTCACCTTTGCTATGAATGATTAAGCAGATGCAAGCAATTTAAATAATCATTCACTGAGGGAATATTATATTGAACCCCTTGCAATGTAGAAACAGGAGAAATAGCTGCTGCTGCCCTGATCAGCACGCTGCTGCTTCGAACGAAATTAAAATGAAGAATGAATGCCTCCTCTTTCATACAATTCTGACGGCAAATGTGAGCCAAATAATTTAAGGGTGCCGAATTTCAAGCGACCGATTTAAAGCAATGACAAAATATTTAGTTTTTTAAAAATCGTTCGAAACGATATTAAATCAACCAGCAATGAAAATTGCATTTTAGGAAAAGAAACGCCAGAACTGACAAAAAGAGACTCAGTTCTGTGAGGCTTAGCACAGGCGATTAATTTATGGGATCCTTTGGCGAAACAATTGATATTCGTGCCAACCTGCAATGGGTCCACGACTACATTTTGCACTATGTCGGAACATCAAAAGGAAGTCCGAAGTCATTTCACTTCATATTTTCTGAAAAACTGAGCTGACCAACAGCTGCAAAGTTCACAACATATTTTATTCCCCTTGTTGTCTGGAATAACCTTTCGGAATGCTTAAATTTCCATGAGTTCTGCATTGCGCAGCAGTGAACATTCTTTTCCCGCATTATGTATCGTTCGCAACCGTGAAAATAGAGGTGAAATAATTGGCAAACTGCAATGATTGCAAACCACATTCTTCAAGTCAGTGAAGAAAATAGAATATACATTATATCAATTTCAAACAAAAATGCATTACTTCTGCCCAAGATTACGTCAAAGCATTTAATGTCGCTAGAATGTTACACTCTCCTCTGAAAATAGTCACCAATTCCCTTCACATTGTTGAGAATAAATTATACCAGGAAAAGGTAGCTACGAGAATATAACTCTTATTTTATGGAGATCACTTTTGTTACAGTATTCTTAGTCTATTTAAAGTTCATGCAGCACATGTCTTATTTGGCTTCTATTTGCACTTAGTTCTGTGATGCATTCAGGTACAAACGTAATCACCTGTGAATTATTCCAAATGGTGAATTAATATTGATACTATTTGTAACTTCCAATGGCTGGTGAATCCCTGACCGTCGATATCCTTGCCATTTCTACTTTTTTTTGTTTTCAACTTTTCAAGGTGTCATCTGCCCTTTATTTCTCCTAAGCAAATGGAGCACTGCAGATACATCAATAATTAAATTCAATCGTTAATTTCCTATTAATTCCACAGTTTTATTGGCGTTTTATGCATCAAGGTATCACTGCCTTATTTGACAATTAGTCTACTTCAAATATTGTTCGTCAGCTCCTAGATGTAACTCTGATATATACTGTAACACAGCGTCTTGCATGGCGAATGTGACGACATAGAATTTTTGGGGCATCATGTGCACAATAACATGTCGGACGTTGACATTAAGATACTTTTTTCTGCAGTGCATTTTGGTGAAGGAATTGCAAAATACCTTTAATGTTCTGGAAAAGGCGTGCGAATGACCAATTCGACCAGTTGCTGAAAACCAACATGTGCATCATTTACTTGTTGTTGCACTCCAAAATAGCCGAAGGATACATCCTCCTAGAAAGTATGATGCAAAGGGATATTCTGTACAATAAACATTGATTCATGATGTCATTAGGGCGACGTGTAGCAATTTTTCTATAATATATGTTTTCTGTAAGCGTTATAAGGCAACAAACAGCGACAGGAAAGGTGTAGATAGTAACATACTATCCGGCATATCTTTCAAAAGGAAAATTTATCATCTTGTCGATTGTTCACCCGATTTTTCCAGACGTGAAAAAGGTTTCTTACCTATACAGAATGGAGAAGTTGGAACCATCTTCCTTGCCAAAGAGAATGTTCAGCGTCGACTTGATATTGCTGTACAAGATGTCTGGACCGAATAGGTGGGGAAGTGGTGCTACTTAGTGGAGGGATCCAAAATATGAGTGTATAGATTTAGGGGACGGATAAGGAGGTAATGCGGAATGAAGACATTTCCTTTGTATGCGGGGATCGGTTCGAAATCAAAAGCTTTACCGGAGAGGTTGTCAGTGCTCGGTTCCGGGAGGGACAAGGACTGCAATCTGCAAAGAGAGCATATTCCAAGACATGGAAAACGGGCGGAGTGAAACTGAACAGATGGCTCTTGGGGAGACAGGAGGATGGGAATTGTCTAACTATAAAACAGTATCAATGTTTTTTCATGCTCGGCAGTTCGGAATGTAGGGAAATAGGAACATCGAAAGAACTGATCAGCAAACCTCCTCTCAATCGCCACTCTTGCCATCAGAAGACTTGGGTATGTTGAATTTCTGCCCAGGCTGGAAAAAGGTCGCTGGGTCAATTTGTTCTTGAAAGATTCCACTGTTGGGGGCATCAATTACAATTATTACACCCACGTAATAGTTCCTCCTATTTCCACGAAAAACAACTTCAAAGTTGAAAATAAAATTGCTGAATTTTGTCAAAGCACAAAAATCACTAATATAGATGTATGGTAAACTTGGTACGTAAATTCCAATTTGTGAACTGTGTGACAATATTTAACACACCTTCTTTTCGGAGCTCACTGAAAAACATTAGCATGTTTTTATAAGTTCAATTTCAGACAATTAATCGGACCAGACCTTGTTTTGCTAAACAACCTAATAATGCCTCACTTATGTGACATTAGAAGAATTATATGCGGCTAAGGAGAAATATACAAACCAACAACGAGATGAATGTAATGGTGATCGCTTAAAATTTGTTTTCTCAAATTGTACTCTGTTCTTCAAATAACAACAATATTGTTTGATGTTTGGAATAAATATCGGGGCCAAGGAAATCTGATGAACAAATGCACAGCGTCTGAATGTCATGCATAATGCTATTCATATAGCATTTTCACAGCTGGTTATTATTTGAAACGGTTGAAGTAAATCATATCGCTCAGTGCTGCTACAGTGTCAGGCTTCTTCCGGATGATCATCCCTCAGTAATTGTTTGTGACGACGTATACTAATAAGATCACTCGGAACACTATGAAACTACATTTTTAATTTCCAAATGTGGATACAAATACATGCCATATGTCAATACGAATGCATTATAAGTAAGTGAACACACACAGAGTGGCATTGCATCATATTTTTGCAAAGATCCATCGGATTATATCGCATTGTTAATGCAAATTCAGGTTAAATCTATCTGAAGCTTTACTTTTAAATTGTAATATAGAAATTGAAGAACTTCGTTCCGAGAAAGGTGAGCTATAATTAACACGGTTCTGTGATTCTTGCATTCTTTTATCACTTCATTGTTCCTGGATTGATTTTATTAAAAAAACACGCAGCAATGCTTGACACTAAATGAATTGCATACACATATAATGGGTGCGGGATTATCCGGTTCACTCGTCCCGAAAATGTAAAATTACACCAGACGTAAATCGACCATCTCATTGTCCGCCCCTCGCCTGCTCTGATTCCTGTGGAAGAAGGAGCGGAAAAATACCGGTAAGTGTGTTATTACATTCATAACAAGTATTGCTAACGTCGAAAATCAATATAACATGACAACAAAGGACACTTTGAATGATGTTAATAGGTTATTTAGCGTGCACCATATTCTGTTTTCATTAAAATGTGTTTTACCCGGTACACTGCTATTTTTATATGCAAGCCATTTGTATTCAGAAATAAATAGAATGACATCCCTCATTCATTCAACTAGATGGAATGGTATCGTGTTACTGGCAATTGATAGAATTAATTTGCAATGCGGTTACAGCAAGATGCTTGTACGATCATAAACAGTTCAGCCAGAGTCAATATCACATTGGAAAATGCAAATCGCGTTTTAGTGATGCAATATTCTCTGGAGAAAAATCGCCAGCAAAGTGATATTTGCGAAAATGTAATACTTATATTTCCAGCTGGTATGTGATAATGTGCCACATCAGAGGCATCTAAGAATGTTATGAACACACAATGTGGTGGTAGCATATTGGTTGGGCAATTGATTGGTTGGCTATCAGAAAAGAGAGAGTAGCAACTGATGGATGTTTTTTTTTGTGCTGGCAAACTATCTCGTGCCGTGGCTGAAAGATCAGTGCTGAGGTATCAAATATTCACAACTAATATAAATTATTTGGATGAATGATTTTAATACGTGGTGGCTTAGTTTTCCCGAAGGCAGCAATAAGGATAGTAAAGCAAGATTTCAGGGGCAAAGACTAAAATATACGATGATAATTCAAGTCAGGCAACAGCTCGGCATGACATAAGGGACGTCATGTCCTATTGATACTATCACTGGACTATTATTCGAGAAACTGAACTAATGTTCTGGCGACATGAGTTCAAATTCCGCACGGCAGGTGTTGGAATTTAAATTCAATAAAATATGGAATGACGTGACCATGACGCCAATGTTGATCGTCGGTAAAAGCCATCCGGTTCACTCGTGTCCCTTAGGGAACGAAATCAGCTTTCCGAACCAAGTCGAGCCTACATGTGACCCCAGAGTCATAGCAATTTGGTTGACTCTCAACTTGAGCGCAGCTTGGGATGAGCATGATGTAGAAAAATAGAAACCTCCACACGTTCATAGGAAGCATAGCTCTCCAACGTATTGTTTAAATGGAAAAGGCTTTACAGCGTTCTGTGCAGCTGCACAGTTGATCCGAGTGCATAAATCACGAAAGATTACTCTGCAGGTCGTGCAAATGATTAGGGCATCAAATTGAATTCTGTTGATTATCGCAAGCCCAGTGAGGCAGCTCATGAAACAAGTATGCGGCACTGGAGTCAGCTTTCCAAGCCCTAGCCAATTATTTGAGACGTGTGGCAGGAGGGTGTAGTTGGAGAGGACTGGGAGACTTGGCATATTTGAGAACCTACAGCGAAGTTGGATGTGTGTCTCATGTTTCGGACATTCTCTGATGGACACAATGCGCTGTGAAACCGTGGTTAACCCTCACAACACCACCACACGAACTTTTCCGGATTAAAGGGATGGCGAAAGTCTTGTGTCATTATCACTGGACCATTAAAGCAAAAAGTCAGATCATGATCTGTGGACCCGAGTTCGAATCCCACCACAGCAGCCGGTGGTTTTTGAATTCAATGATCTGGAATTGTGTGTATTGATGACCATGACATCATTGATGTTGTACGGATCTGGCTCACTAATGCCCTTTATGGAAACCAATCAGGAGTCCTTGTCTGTTCTTGTCTACATGTGACTCGGGAGCCACAGCGATATGGTTGACTCTCAGCTGTCCTCTCAGCGCAGCTAGGGATGGGCAATAAATGCTGTCCAGTCAGCGAAGCCCAGGTTCCAGAATGAATACGAAAAATGGACCAGTGCAGCGACAGCTTCTTGCTATTAAGTTGCATGTACCCACGACTTTTTGCGCGAGATTAAGAGCTTGATGCCTTCCAAAAATACAAGAACATGAGGATACGCGTTTCTCCCATTCCGCAACACTTGATGCCTTGCCGTGCGCGTTGGGGATAGAGAGGCCAGACATGCAACAGCTTCTCACCACCGAACCCGTGCACTCTCAAATTACAAACAGTGGATGGGGGCAATAACAAAATCGGAACAATAGAGTAAGATCATAGGCGGGTTTTTTTTCAGTTAATGTTGCGAGAATTACAACTTTTTTTACAGAATCGTAGAACTTTATTTTGTTTCCTTTCTATCAGAATTCGTTGTTGCTGGGAAGGTATCAGGTCTGTGCATGCCATGTTCTTCTGTTGACTTGACTGTTCGAATCTCTGTCTCCAGTGGTCCACGAAACCCGTTGACTCGAGGTGCTGATGATGCTTCTGTTCAGTTGCTCAGGAAACAGTTGCTGAAATACTTCACAATGGGCAATAGTAATGCACGGTGAAAGATACATATGTGAAAAGTTCATCCGTAGAAACCCGACAATGCAGAAGTTCATTCGATCCGTTGAATCTGTGCCGATTCCCGAAAGAGCATTTGACCCCGGCACATTCCCTCGCCCGAAACCCATAAGCCTGCGCATAAGCAATGGCGAATCCACAGAACCTAAAATCCTAGCAAACTCGAGGGTAATATAGAATGGCTCATCCACATATTTTGTAACATGACATTGTAACATGCTACGATTTTTTAAAGACTTTGGATTTTTAAAAATGTATGATATTATTAGCGGGAGCGGCTCTCAGAGAAATCACTCAACGCTCAAGGTTGGCCCACGCATCAAATGGTTTATTTTCGCCGCGGGGAGATGGTTTCTGTTAAACCCAGTGCCTCTCTCCTACGAACAAAGGAAAAAACATTCATTCTTATACATTTGTCAAACATTTACACGGCCCAAAACGGCTGGACCTTGTCCAATAATATTCGTTATCGATGACATACAGTGTCACATATCCAATTAAGAAGGCATTACGTAAGGTGGGCTTGTGCATGATCAGCTCGTGGTCTCATGGACACTACTCATGGTACCTCGTCAATATTATTTTTCTTTCTCCCATCTGGAGTCCATGAGTGTACAATACTCCGTGTCCAGTGGGCCTCCTTATCATCTCCCATGACTGTCCTCCCTAATCCTCCGTGTCTGGTTTTCATCCGAGACATCAGATCACAGACTGGTACCAATCACCTGTATCTGTGGTCTATTGTGCATAAGCTTGTGCTCAAGCCAGCTCGTGGTGTACAGGAATCTGGCTAAAAGCTGGCATCCATCTTGTGTCATTTTACTGTCTTGAGGTCTTGTTAACATGTGGCATTTTCATGCATGCTGTTTGTGGTCATATAACAGTAAATTCACACATGTGTATTCTATACTATTTATCCCCACTAATATAAATTGCTGTACAGGCATATATGAATATAAATTGTTTCTGCCACCTGGACCCAAGGATATTGTTCCCTGTAAATCTATTCTTTAAATCTCCCTTCAACAATTATAATAACGTAGTCATTTATTAGGAAAATAGGCAAGAATGTGACAAGGAATGCAATGCCTGAAAATGTGACAATATCTGTATGAAAGAACGGAAAAGAAATCAATCTTATAAACGGCACGACAATGGAGATATTCTTGATTGAAGGATACATTTGGATCCATGCACATATTGTTTGGCATCAGAAAATGTGTGCAGAAAACATAATATATATATCAAATGAAACATATGCATTTATATGGAGAGTATTTGAACAGGACAAATTAAAAGCTGTGCTAGCGTTCCTTAATGTGCCATTGAATCACAGTTGGGGTAACGTGAGACGTGGTGGGCATCATCCCGTGGCAAGTATGCTTTGAAATTGAAAGTACGCAGTAATTTTACCCAATTAAAAAACCTGATTGACGCTTAGCGATTGTACAGACTACAGACTCTTCCCCAAAAAATACAAAGCTAAATGTCGATATGATCAAAATTGCCACGTTATGAATCGCAGAATCCTTCTCTCTCTTCAGTGATCACATTCTAACTGGACCTTCTCAAGCTTGTTTGCTCCATTATTATGCTTGACAAAGTGATACATTTGGCTGCCCTTTATTTTGCAGCATTGCTGACGAAGAATTTCAAAAGCTGCCAACAAACGTGTTGCAATGATTTTCAAAATCAAAATCGTTTTTATGGCCACATTGCTGAAACGCAATATTCGTGGCCATCAAGTCCTGAAATGGACCAGAGATCATGGCCTAAAGAAAGTAATGACAGCACCGCACCACAATGCCACAGAGCATAAAATAAACAGTACTAATCCATTAAAACTGGGTGAAGAGTTTCAAAAAGCGGGATGGCTGAAATTGGAGCCAGTCCTTTCGGAAATGAAGTTCGGAAACACATATGTGGTTAACGGTTTGCCTTTTGTTTTACAAACGGCAATAAGTGCTTTGGATATTGTTAATGTTACAATTATACTTATCAATTTTAGGGAACCAATTATACTAGGATCTAACGGTGATGTAGGGTTACTAATGATTGATCATAAGTGAACAATTTTTTCATTGAATAGGGAAACTAACATGAGCCTCCAAATATTTTTCTACTATTAATTTGATTGTGTCCTATTGTTCTTCTGCATTGAAACAAACCACAGAGGACAACCTTCCATTTGAATTAACATATACGGACAATTGGTTTACACGAATTTAACAACATCTTGTGAAGTTACCATTCCGTCGAAAGCTCTTGCAAAACATCGTTAATTAACTTGTCAAAGATTTCCTTTTGAATGGCAAGCAGTCTTAATTTTATTAATTTTATGCTTTTCAGTTGAAATGACAATTTTTGATTGCAATAAATTTCAATGCCAGTATAATGATGAGATTGAACATGTCGTTCAGTATACAGCACTCCAAAATAATGGCGGACTGAACTTATTGGATGGTAAAAGTAGTTAACTATCGATTGCTTGGATCAATTTATTCTACAACCTTCAACAAAAAATACGATTGCTTATTCTGAAGTTATAAGTAATTGTGCAGGACGCAAAAGGCTGTGGAGTACTAGGTGCAATTATGCCTCAATATCATAGGATTGTAAGGTGTATACAGTCTTTGTAATGTATCTCAATGAATGTCAAAGCGGTAGTAAACATAGATTGCCCGAAAATCACCCGTCTTCCACATTGAACTCATAATTGGAATGATTGTTCTGTTCGTGAGATAAACCTGAAAATCCTACGGACTGCATTTTACGGACGTGGGGCTGGATTTGGAGGGAACAGTAAACTGCTCCACCTTCCACCACCCCGCCGAGAAGTAAAATCCTAGCAGCCGCCCCAACACTAAGGAAAGCTGCCTGACAGACAAAACGACTGCTATTTGGACCAACTAGCTCACTATGGGACTTCCTTCAGTCAGTGTACGATTGCTGACTAAACAGAATTGCAGACAACACTTGAAATCCTGACAGCAGCAGAGCTAGTTTGTGCACGTTGTGAGGAATGCGAGATGGTGCAGGAACAAAAGCGATATCTGCAGCAGAGGGGCACATCCCAGATCCATGGGCTGTTGAAAATTCTAAGACATTGAAAGCGGGCAGAACAGGTGGCGACAGGATATTCAGGGCAGCAGACAAGAAACGAAGGGGTGACAACATTCTGTGGGCTCGGTTCATGCTCACACAACCAGCGATGTGTTCTGCTGCTTTCACGCCTACATACACCAGCCATGTTATGTCGGGTACAGTGTAAACGTGTCAGCAATTCGCTTGCAAACAGCTGAAGCGATGTGTTATTTTTTTTAGTTATGATAGACTGCCACCGAAATTCGCGCCTACCAAGAGTAAGGAATTATTGGTACACGATTGGAAATCTTTGGGAAGTTGGGTTTCTTTGTTCAAGAGCAATGATTAGTATACAAGGATCATCGACTGCAAAAAGCGGAACAACTCTCGCCGCTTCAAAATGTTCATCCTTTTCATGTTCACAGGTAAATAATGCCCCACACACCCACGCAGTGTTTAGGCATCAGCATTATTTTCTTCTGACATCCAGGGAAACATGGTTTTTTGAATGTAATGCATCAGGATATCCTTACGTAGGTGAAAATGTATGCGAATATTAATAGTGTGTGTCTTCAGTCTCCATTAAAATTATTTTCTGACTGTCATTTTCAGAAAGCCAGACGCTATCAGATTTTGGTAAGGAACAATGCCTTTTCTTCAGCGGTGCAGGGTCTCTTGAGGAGGCAGACCAACAAAGGTGAAATATATCAGGAAAGACAGTTTTAACAATCCGAGTTTTAAACTAAATATTACAGCAGACAATTGGTGACGAATTAGGGAATGGGTAAGTAGAAGCAATTTTCCAAGCCCTGGAACCAAATGAAATGCAGTGCAACTGGGGGACTCCAACGCATTGCCAACACATATTACGACAGTGTAACCATCAACAATTCAGAAATCTGAGATTGCAAAACCACTATTATTTAAATCCCATGAATAGGGAAATCGTTATTTGTGGAACAACGTTTCTTTCACTACTAAGCCTATAGCAAAAGTAGAGAAGCACGTAGCATCATCATTTTAACATTAAGCATGGTGTTCATAGCACAGATGGTATATTTTCCTTTCTTCAGTTTTTGTATGATTATGCATCACAATTATCTTGCATTCTGTTGCAGAAAAAAAGTTGCGTGCTAAGACAGTGGGTGAGTGGCTTCTTCTTTGAAAAAAATGGGGCAAAATGGTACAATTATATAACTGAACGAAATGAAAAGAGTTATAACAAACACCAAAATGACATTCTATTTAGGGGCATATTTAGTTGTAGTTCACTGCAGCTAAATGTTCTAGTTGTCTGTATTTGCGTGCGAATGTTAAAACACACAGCATCCGAATTCTGGATCGGATACTGTCGCTATTCTAAAGATATGTTTTTCGATATGAGGAAGTCACTACTGGAAGCAAAGTTGAGCCGTTAAAAACAGCTCAAATCTCGATTTAGTAATTCCTAAATGAGAACAAGCACAGCCCGATATCAGGCGGAACTGTTTAACAAATGTGTTTTGATGATTGCCTCAAAGTACGTAATGTAAGTAATGTAAGTAATCCTCAATGTAAGTAAGCCTCAATGTAAGTAATATTGCACAGGTAATAGATACCCCTGTAAGACTTTTGCTGCTTGTACCGGGCATATTTAACAGCTCACCACAAGGCTCAGTATCGTTGCGATTGCAAATTACTAAATGCAGCAGCATAGGGTATTTGTTAGCGGAGACGCATTGGGAGGTCGCCTTGGTAAAATCGAAAAACATGCCCACACTTCAGTTCGAGATGAATTCTTCAAAGTTTTATGTTAGCTCTGAACTGGCGGCTGTATTATCATGTGAAATTGCATGGCAGGAAGTGTGTATGTGAAGATGACGAGTTTCCAATGCTTTTGTAACTATTTGAAAGATGCAAGTGCTATAGGCTCATTCATGTAAAAATTAATTGTAAATGTTGATATTAATTAAAAACAAAGCTACCAATGTTTGAATTTTTATTATCTTGCCTTCATTCGGACGCCAACAATGACTGCAGCTAATCTGACGGGCATGCCAGTTCTCATTGGTCTCCCAGATAAGGTCGCCTCTCCGAACTGGTGGTTCTGGTTCTTTGATAATTGAAACAAACCTGCCCGACTTGAAGAATGAACTTCTGATTGAAGGGGACTCGTACATCACTATGAATGCTAGTTACTTACAGCAACTATAAACAAATCATATTACGATTTTGACTGTCTTAAAAGCTTGTTAATGTTCATAATGAGTGCACTCATTTCAGTGGATCCATTCGTCACCAGTGATGGAATGATACCTAGCAATGAACGTTTTGCCATGGATTTTGCAGGCAACGGCTCATTGGGTATGCGTTCACAGTCTGCCTATTAAAAACAACCAAAATAACATGCCGTTTGGTTAGATCAGCCAGTCTCCAGGACGTAAGACCGACGTTCCTGCAGTGCACCTGCAGTGGCATCCATACGGCGTGCTGTTGATGGCAAGGAGGCACAATGGTTCGTACTGCCACCTCAAGTCCGATGAACATTGTAAGATGTTCTTTCAGAGAGTCAAGTCTCAGTGCGCCCAATGGCCTCTTTTTACACTGTACAGATTTGATGCATTCTATGGCATGAAGTCATTTTTGGACTGATGGAATTATCATATCAGGAGAAACCAATTGTTTTGTCCTATGACAGCAACAACAACAAAAAAAAGACCCCTTGTCAGCTGTATATTCTTTGAAACAATTTGGCTGTCCATGGTAATTTGCGACAGACTGGGAACTTTTCAGTCTGGAAGAAGTCGCAGTTTGGCCAATTTTAGAAGTTGTGCGATCCACATCGATGGCTATAGCCATCGTGCACCGCATTCGTGTTGGCACAGTCAATTGACTTGTGGTCCAACTTAGCCAATAATTGCAAGATCGCCAAAACGAAATCACGCTTGACGTGTTTCCATCCTGGGAAAGGCTCGTTGAACATTTCTACATTAACAAATGTTTACATATGATCCTCCGGACTCCTAATTTGATTCGTTTTCAATTGCTAGAAATGACATGCAGTCATATTGTTTTGAGAAATTTGATTATTGAGAGAGTCCTGTTCAGCAATCCGAAAAAAAAAGTATAAGCCTGGTCTTTTAGGATTACCAGGGAGCTTGTGCATAGTACCATCAGCTTTATTTTAATACAACAGGGCCGGTGATAAGAAGTGCTAACGTAACAAAACATCAGAATGTTTTCCCCCTTTCCATACATTGAGGTGCTGCTTTCCAATTTTGGATTTTTAAGTTTTGTGTCCTGATCGATGCAAAATAGTTGCAGGGGTGACATTCCTCTCAGTTCAGGAATATGCAAGTTTGAAATTATCAAGCGATTGTTTTAATGTAAGTACACAATCTGACACGAAAGCGTAAGTCGGCGATTCGGCCCATCATCTCTGTTCCGTAATTGAATCTTTCTGATCTTATTATTCGAAACGCTACTCTCCCGCCTTATCTCAATACACTTTGATTCACTCACTGACTGAAATTCTGCCTACCTCACCCTGGGCATGCTTAATATAGCAATCTTCACAGCTGCCATCCGTAAACGATTCAACAGATTCACTACAATCTGGGGGAATATATTTCTGTTATTCTCTCTCTTTAGTCAGAAACCTCGTTCTCTGAGATTGCGTCCTCTCGGCTTACACTCTCCCACAAGTGGAAGCAACTTCTCAGAATCTACCCTGCCTTGACTCCCAAGAATCATATGTGTCTCAATCAGGGTGTATGTCATTGTGCCTAACTCTATTGAGAACTAGAACCAATTACTGAACCTCCTCAGTTAGAAAACTGCTTGACGACCAAAGATCAAACCGATGAACATTCGCTGGACTGCTTCCAATTCCAGTATAATTTTCCGCAGACGACGGGACAGCAGAGGACACAGTATTCCAGGTGTGGGCAAACAAGTATGTTGTACATTTTTAGATTTCCCTATTGCATGACTCAAATCTCCATGAAACAATGGCCAACATTCTCTTTGGCATTCACATTGCTTGCTGAACTTGCTTGCTGGCTTTTTGTGAGTTATGTGCGAAGACCCCCGAATCCATTGGTGCTAATGGATCCTGCCGTTCTTTTCTATTTAAATAACAGTACGTTCCGTTATTTTTCCCAGTAAAGTGCATGATTTCGAATGTCTCTACGCCGCGTTCTATTTGCCATATTTTGCTGCTCACCTAACCAGACTATATCAATCTGTAGGTGATGCATGTCATATTCACCACTTGCGTTCCCTCCTATTTTAATACCACCCACAAATTAATACTTTGTCCATACTCATATACTGCCACAGTGCTTAGCACTGCTGCCTCACAGCGCCAGAGAGCTGGGTAGAATTCCCGGCTTGGGTCTCTGATTGAGCAGAGTCAGCACGTTGCACTCCGAAATCTCTTATTTTCTCCCACAGTCCGAAAAATGTGCTGATTAGGTGCATTGGCCATGATATATTCTCCCCCTGGGTACACGGACGGGTGCTGGAGTGTGGCGACTAGGAGATGTTCACAGTAGCTTCATTGCAGTGTTTATGTATGCCTACATGTGGCATTAATAAAACAAAACAAATGTAGGAGAAAACATGGACATTATGGAAAGATTTTGATATGTTTTCTATCGCTTGTTGCACAGAGTGACAAATTAAAACAAAAATATATTCTAAATTTATGTTAGCTCCTTCCTCAGCTCACATGCCTAATATATATTTTAATGACGGCGCAATTCTTCTTCGGAACGTTAATATGTAAATCGTGAAATTTATGAAACGGTTATATACAATATTCTGCAATATAATACAATATTTCCCTGGCGATGAACTGACATTAAAAAATGTTTTCCTGTGCCTGGATATAATATCCAGTTGTAAAATATTGCATTAATCATTTTTCTCGTCATTATACGATCATTAATTTCTGTCCAGTCCGTGTCAGATTATTGTATAAACGCAGATTTGGGCAATCAAAACCGACCGACGACTGCAGGAGTTAGAGTATGAATTTGTATATATGGCGCATTCAAAATCGGGTGATGCTGAAATTACTGACTCTGCAGTTGCAACCTGCACTGGGTGAGATGAATTGTCACGTTTACGTCTTTTTAGGATTCACTTCACATTTGACTGTTTGAAGAGTTCCTCAAATCCATTAATTTGATTTATTTTTGTCACAGGTATTAGGATCAAATGAAAAGTAATGTTTCCTGCGTGATCCACAAAGAAAACATACCGTTCATAGAGCTACATCAGGGAGAAGGGCAGGAGAGGGTGTATAATATGTGCTGCAGTTCGAGATAGGATTAAGACAACAAGCAGTATATGTTAGCCGATTTAAAAGTCAAATGGCAGCAGGGGAGAAGTTCAAATAAAGTTTAAGATTATTTATTTGTAAAAAGTAAGGCTTACATTAACACTACAAAGAAATTACTGTGAAATTCCTCTAATCGCCACAGTCCGGCGCCTGTTCGGGTCAATGCACCTAACCAGTACATCTTTCAGAATGTGGGAGGAAACTGGAGCACCCGGAGAAAACCCACACAGACACGGGGAAAACGTGCAAACTCCACACAGACAGTGACACAAGCCGGAAACCGAATCCAGGTTCCTGGCGCTGTAAAGCAGCAGTGCAGACCACTGTGCTACCGTTCCATCCCAGCTCTTCCTGAGTCAATTGGTATGTGTTGTCAGTTTTAGCTTTATGGAAGAAGGTGACGTGAGTACACCAGTGAGGTGTCCTTGTTTGTGTTGGTTGCTTTTCCGAGACAGCGGAAGTGTAGACAATGTCAATGAATGGGAGGATAGTTTGCATGATGGACTGGGCTATTTCAGAATCCATTTTGGTTTCTTTCTGCTTTGGTCAGAGCAGGAGCTATGCCAATCTATGATGCAACCCGAACGGATGATCTCTATGCTACATCTATGAAAATTTGGGAGACTTGGCAGACATGCAGAATATCCTTCGTCTCCTGACAATGCAGAGGCGTTGATGGGCTTACTTAACTATCGCGTGAGAGTAGAGGAATAAGGTTAGGTCGTTGCTGATCTGGACTCCGAGAGACATGAAGAACTCGACGACTTTCACTTCATTACCGTTAATGTAAAAGGGGGCCTGTCCTCTACTACGTTCACAGCAGTCGAAGATTATCTCCTTTGTTTTACTGTTAATGAAGGTGTCGTCGCACTATTTCAGCAGATTCTCGATATCTTTTCTGAACTCCACCTCGTCATTGTTTGAGATCCAACCCACTACAATGATGTCATCAGCAATCTTAAAAATCGAGTTGGGGGCGGAAATTGTTCCACACGGAATTTTGCTTTGATAATAGTACTACTCTGTCAAAGTTCAAGGAACAACGTTACTGTTCTTCCTTTTTCTGTGATTGGTCACAATATATGAATAATTAAACACCGCAGTCGAAAAATGAATGAAAAATTATTTGCATAATTTTATTACTAAAAATTGCATATTTGCAGAATGAAATTATGCTCCAAATTTTCTGGAGTCCGTTTAGTGCTAACCAGAGTTGCCTCAGGGAATATGCTGGTGGATGCCTTGGCTCACTTTTGCCATTGTTTGAAGAGAATCTTCCCAGAAATATTTACTTCCTTTGCTTACGGAAACATACGGATCTCTCAATTTAAGTCGCATAGGTCTGTGGTTCTTATTCAATTGGTACAATAGTTGCCAAGCGCAATTGGAAAAGAATAAATATATTTATAGTTCCTGTTTTGTGTTCTACTTACAGTGCTATCACCACCCTCCCAAACAGCCTGACTAATGGCGCGACACCCGCAGTTCACCACTCTGAACTCGAACCTTCCACACTAATCCTCTAATACGCGCCAACCTTGAGTATGCACTTAATCCCTGACCACGCTAATTCACTGAAGACCCACCCATTCAAGCTCGGAATACTCCGCCCACAATGTCCCCAAAAAATACAACCCTTCAGAACTGCATCCCCAACAGCCGACAACACCCAAGTTAGACTACCACAAACAAACCCTAACTAAACTCCAATATCCCATGTAATAGACCTCAATCATACCCGACAAACACCTAGCGCCCAGCTACCAAGATATGTCGACATCCCACAACTGACTGTCTACACCCTCATAGTATTCTACCCGTACTGTTCCCCTCGCCTCCCATATCTCCAGTTACATATGATCCCCCTCATTTCCCATGAACCTCTCGCTACCCAAATGAAACCCAACGACAACAACCAACACTCGACGACCATATCACCACTTCCGGACAACATTAGTTCCCCTGCACCACCCACAGACCGGTGACCACACCATCGGCCACAGAATCAACTTCACTCCATTATCCCCACCACGCTCGACACTCAAAGAACAAAGAACAATATAGCACAGGAACAGGCCATTCGGCCCTCCAACCCGCGCCACTCCCTGGTCCAAACCAGACCATTCTTTTGTATCCCTCCATTCCCACTCCGTTCATATCCATCCAAATCCTTAGATTCTCGCCCATTTACCGAACATTCTAACACAAACTTACATACTTGACGTTTCGGCAAAAAACGTTATTTACTCTTATTGATTTATGGAAATTGGTGCCGATCAGACTATATGGGCTGGCTTTCCCTAACGTTCCTAAACTTGCGAGGAGGTTACGCAAGTATCCCATATGTTCAACGTTTCTCAGAAGCCTGATTCGCAAGTACGTACATAAAATGTGGATCTCCAGTCTAAACTATGTAAAGAGACGAGTGACATGTCAATCCAACGATGTTTACCTATTCTTGGAAGGTTTCATACGCTACTTTGAGACTGCTGTTCTAACCTAGACTCTTAGATATTCATTCTGCAATGAATTTATTGAAACTGACATCAATCGACATGAATTGAAACACTTGCCGCTTTGCAATCAAAAGTAAGTGTTGCATGCCAGTTTTTTTTAAAATTAATTTTCAGAACTAGAAAATGTGAAACGAGATCTGCAAAATAAAGGTATGGAACACAATAACATAGAATTGTTCTTCTTTATGTAGTTGAATTTCAACACTGCGGTAGCGTGTTACACTATATAAAGGCTGAGTCTTTAACAATGTAAAATTGAAATGGTTCCCCGAAGATTGAGGTTATTTGTCTCCATACGTACGTCCGCGTCGTTGATTGTGTCATATGTTTTATGAGGCATCCATGAATGCTCTTGAGGCGATGGTGGAGAAGCACCTTCTTGAACATCTGCTGTCCATGTGATGAATTTGCAGATACATAACATAGCTCGGATGTGAGTATAAGGATTTCGACACAACAGCACAGAAAGAAGGGCGACAGGTTTTCATGCCAGGAAGGTGCATCGTTTGGAAGCGAAAGTGCCAATGCCTGGATTCCGCTTCCTCCCCTTCTCTTATATTTGTATTGGAAAAAATACCAGGGTTTGGAATGTGCTACCAGAGGTCTATTACCGAGGTGCTGCCAAGTATCTTTTTTTTGGTTACAAAGAATTTAGCATCATGTTGGAGGGATTGCATGTCGAAGTGAATAGATGCTGTGTGAAAAAAGAAGTACTGCGTTGCCCAAGACATTTTCGAATTTCTTGAGGGCTGTTGGAGCTGCATTAACCCAAGGAATTAAGCACCATTACAATTCACTCTTTACTTGTGCTTTATAGACGGTGGATGGGATTTGTAGAACATCATCTGCGTTATACTCCGCAAAATTCCCAGGCTTAAACCCTCCAAGCGACTGTATTAAATGTCTGTTCCAGTTAAGGTTCTGCGAGATGGTAAACCAGAGGGCAGTGTGAGTGGGTGATGCTGCAATAGTAATGAAACTGAATGCCAAGGGAAGATGGATTCCAGCAAATAACTGCGGATGCTGGAATTTGAAACCAAAAGAGAAAATGCTGGAAAATCTCAGTAGGTCTGCAGCATCCGCAAGAATAGAGAAACGCTTACGATTCGAGTCCAGATGACCCTTTGTCAAAGCTTTGAGAATGGGTCATCTGGAGTCGAAACAGCAACTCTTTTCTCTCTTTAGGGATGCTTCCAGATCTGCTGAGATTTTCCAGCGTTTTTCTCTTTAAGTCAAGGGAACATAGTTGTGTTATTTCTTCCGGGAAATTAATCATTGCCTGGCACAATGGTGGTGCGAATGTTTAGTGAAATATTGAATTATGTCTTGACTGTTGAAAATGGTTTGGAAATTACTTTGTGAGAAATCTAATATTAGTATTGTGGGCTCTGCTCTAACACATTTGGTTAACTGATGCTTATTTCTCTGGCGTTTTCTTGTTCCGTTTTCATTGAACAATGATCCATTGCCATTGCTCAAGAACTTAACTGGGGCAGTGTAACACAACGGATGCATTCGTTGACGACTGGGATTTCTGCAGGAAGGTTGAATGAGGAAGTAAATGGGGGCGGAGAGTGGTGGTTAACGCAAATTACCTGGAGATTTGAAACTCATGGGAAAACCTATGTTACTGTTAACATCAGAGAATTCAAATGTTTCCCCGTTCTTAGTAGACTAATCAAGCAGGAAATGTTCTTTGGGTTAAAAGGAGAACTAGTTCCTATATTCAAATACTACAAACCGTCTTCTTTCCCAGATAGGACATTCTGACTATACTGCTATCCACCCAGCAATCCCCTACACACTCGACAAACTCCTGGCATAGATTATGCAGTAATTAAAACCCATTCCCTCGCTTACCTGTACTGAGAAGACTCCCCAATTGACAAAATTCCAAACACAGATGAACCTCTTAATGGTCACTGCCGCCCAAGCGCCATAAGCGGTCCCCACAACCTGGCGACATTCTCGACTGTCCTCCCACTGCACCCAAATCTACAGATTATCTCCCAACCTCTCTCATCCTCCTGTAATTACGAGACAGTCTCCCAACCGTGACTAACATTGCAGAGGCGCTTATTATCTCTTCACGTTAGACCACTGACAACATCGCTGACTACCTAATCGACAAGCAGTAACGGCACGCTGAGGAGAACAGCAACTCAATCAATCAAATTTGTCTTACCCCAAATACACTTTCACCATCCACCTGCCCTGTTAACCTGGTGAACATCCGATTTGCTTTCTAATGCCCATTGTTTTATCACGACAAGTAATCCACGCACCCATCCAGTACTTTAGAATGGGTAACATCTTATCAAAGAATCATAGAGGATGTAATTATCTCCTGGAACAGCCAATCTCATATTTAACACTCCATGTTGCGAAACTGACCCATGTCCAACTCCCACTCATCGTTTGTCAGTCGAGGTTTCACGCTTTGCTCAGATTTCTCGCAGATATAATTATTGCGTAATACATTGCCATCCACTGTTTGACACAAGCTGCACAGGCACGTCATCTACTCTGCCATTACTATTGCAAGTTGCTTTTTAAATTAAGGTTTGAAGTCTTGCAATATCGCTCAATTTTAGTTTGCAATTTGTTCTGGTACGTTTTTCACAGTTCCCCCCATGAATAGCTCAGTTATTCCGAAACACTGTAGTTGATGCAACTTGGATGTAAAATTCCATATTGGTGGAAATTGTTTCAATGAATTAGAACGATCCTAGAATGGTGCATTGAGATTTGCCACATATTAATTAGGAATGGATTCGGTGTTTAGAACCAGCAATGATTCTAAACAAATAAAACCAAATATATTTTTCGTTGTTGGACAAGGTATGCATCATTTCTGACAATGTGCTGGATGTGCAAACTTAAGCAGATTAAATACACCACTGACGGAGACAAGGATCTCTCCAAGAGTTCTTTGGGATGTATCGTGTCAGGAATTATAAATGTCTTACCAATTTAAGATGACTTGTCAGAAGGCTTACAATGACAACAAATATTGACGTAACAATTCGAATTGATGACGAATCGATGGCATTGGCGAGGTACAGGACGTTCTTTCGTAAATTACATTTCGTAAGAACGTGTCATTAAAATATGAAACCAATACACTGTGAAACATAAGCAAATGGTTTAATTCGGTAGATTATCGGAAATCGAAAGACATGGGGCGAAAAAAATCCAGTTTATTGAAGGAATAATCCATTGAACTAAGCAGCTGATTCGTGTTCGGCCATGCCCTGATTTGCGCAGGTCCGATGCAAGAACCTGCAGAGTTAGACATCAGACCGGAAGATTGAGCTGTTACATATGTCCCCTGAAGATCCCTTACATTCATGATTGACGGTGTTGAAGTCTTCCTCGAGATCAGTGTTGCGTGTCCTTAATGCAGAAATACGGCTCCGTTTACCCTCAGGTGTAGCACCAATGCTGTAATTGCATAGTGATGACCAACCCCACCCCCTCCCAACATACCGAACCCACACTTTCAAGCATACACCCGAATGTACTACCCAGCCCAAAGCTGACTAACAGCAACCAACTAACCCTCTCCTATCCTAACTCCCACCTCAATCTGACCAGACCGCTCCAACTGATCAGTCAAGCCTCTACTCAACAATCCAAAACCTTGAGACAGGTCGGCTTAAATACTTCTCTGACATCACCACTGGTCACCCTGAAAAAAAGATTATACTTCACTCAAGTCTTATCAGTCATCGACCAGTCATGTACGAACGACGTACTGCCCTGACCCAATTAACGACGCCAACTGTGCGATTCCAAACATTTTAGCCGCTGCTTCTCAATTCCACTCACTTACTGACACACCAACACACTGCCCGCTCAATGACTTAACTCATCAGTCATGCAAACACAATAACGGACCCAGCTACTTAGCCGCGAATTAATTCACATTCAACACTCGCCATTTGCATCCTCACTCAACATATTGCACAGATATTTCACTCAGCAATAATCCCCCTGAAAAGAATTGCAAACATTTCAAATTTTCTGGTATACGACAGGGGATGTCGAAAACGGCTGCATGTCCTCGTCATTGCTCGGCTTCAGCAATCTTCTCATCGAATGTTTGCTTCAAAGCTGCCCACTCCCGGAGAGATCTGAATCCCATCCGAACGTATACAATAATGTCTGCAATCAACATCAAGCAAGGAGTCATCAGTGGTGATCAGAGCATCTGGCACATTATTTGACTTGTGGCGGAGGCAGGAATACTTGGTCTGCATTTGGAAATAGACAGATGGGTAAATGCAAAAGCGTTTCTGGTTTATTGGATGCAGAGACGCCACAGGATGGTGGGCAATTATGTTTACTGCTTGAAGTTGGATTTGGATGATGCTCATATTGGACCATGTTTTTTCTTTCAACAGAGGACGAACTGAGGCGCAGGGACGTAGGTAGGAGCATATATTTACTCAATGAACATGTATCCATTTGATACGCTTCAGATTACATAGCTTGCTCTTTGGATACGATTTCTGCCGAGCTTTGCCTTGAGTTTGCACAGAAAAGAATGGTATTTCCCAATAGTATCGATTCTAATCGATCATTATTATGAATTCAGAAATGAAAACTCACTTGGAAACTGACGGTGAGCAATGAATTAAAAAAAAACAGAACACAAGGTACCAAGTATGTTATATTGTGCAGCATTTTTGTGTTTACGATCGGGTGCATGGATTGCAAAATTTACCACGGGACAGACTGTATGTAGAACCAGCGTTACTTGGTTTCTTTAGGACAGCGCATTTTCCGTGTAAAACCATTCTGTAATTTTGACAATTGAATAATGAATATTTCAATTCATATTAGAGGCACAATTATACGCATTAATGGTTCGATAAGCAACTAAAATCCAATTTTGCATTGCAACCAAATAGTCAGTTTTCGGTTTGATATTTTACAGGTGCATTAAAAAAACTGTTTAGTTGCTCCTTGAAAGATAATGGGGAGAGGGGTGCTTGGTGATACGAGAAAGGGCACTTGTTGGTAGATGGGTGTGTTTGCAGCTGAGCGGGCAGATGGGCGACATACACGTCGGATAATCGGGCGTGGAACAAAACGGCCGATACGCACTTGCGCTATTTTTTCCAGACTATTTTATTTCGATATTCTGAACTTGCAGAAGAGAAGATGCATAAATTGAAAGCAGGTAAAATGTAACTCAATATTAGCCAAAATCGTAATGTGAACGTATACAAAAATATCATGGCATTTACTAATACACCACATATGAGACCGATTATATTGTCTCCACATTAGCGCTCATCAGGACAGGCCCCAACGGGATGCCTGAGCCGTTTATGTTTCCAAATGCAGTAATATTTTGATATTTTCATCGGTATGCTTACTGATTGATTGAGTTGGTACTGCGATATTCAAATTGACATCGGGCACAGATATAGGTACAATCTGAAATGTGCGATGGCATAAATAAGATAACGGCAGATCATAACCTGCATTACACTTCCCAAGTTTTAAATACGAAGCTTTAAGTGAGATACTGAAAGTGAAATATTATCATCATCATCAGAGTTGCACTGGTGCATCAAGCAAATCTATGACGTGGTGATTTATTCCCTCAAGATTGCTTGCCCTGAATGCACCCGTTTTAACACTTATTTTCGCTGCTTAATACTATAGTGTGAAGGCAGTTCCGTGTAAATAGAAAGGAAGGCATGCGCGTGGACAGGATAATTTATTTCAAAATCTCTTCACTTTTTTTTATTGCCAGTACAATAGTGTTACAAATGTTTTGAAAATTGCCCGGCCTATGCACGTCCCAACCTGATTTATTTTCCCGGTCAGTCATGTATTAAAATATTTTAATCTATTTATCATTAATAGTTTTAATCCATTAATCATTAATGACAATTATTGCATTTCTTGCTAAGTAAATTTTCACACAATGAGTATTTCCCCCACCACCCATTTTCCTTGAACCTGTGTAACCCATCTGTTGTCGCATTCATCACAGACTGCGATTAAAGCAAACTGCATCTGGACTAACGGAGTTCATTGTTCTGAATGGCAATAAGCAAAACTCTCAATTATAAAGGATCATGTAACTGAGGCAGCCTAAGTTGTTCTTACCACGCTTTTTAATAGAGTGAAAACAAATGCAATTGATAGTTCTCTAAGAACGTTTTTAACGATACAAACGATACATGTTTGACTTCTGCTAAAACTGCAAGGAATTAAAGCTTGTACCTCTGCTAACATAATTAGACATTTGTGATCATTTATGGTCATTTTAGAACATGATACGTTACAAGCCATTAGGAAAGACCTTGGTAAGCATCTGACTGCCACTTCAATCAAATATCAAAATAAAACTTTCCAGCATTATATTTGTTTTTCTATTTTTCGACACCGTCGTCTGAACCATCCTGCAATGTTCAGATTTAATTTGATAGCCTTAGTATATTTTGCAATTAGAAAAGAAAAATGCTAAAAATAAGATGAGAAAATGCAAATATGTAATTAGTTGCATGTGGGTGTACTGATCAGGCACCGCATAAAACAACTGACAATATGAAATCTGAATTAGCCGCTGCTGTCAAAAATTGAACGTGAGCGAGATGGAAACGCATGCAGCCAATGGGTTAGTACTTGACCGTTGAATTAAAAATGACGGTACTCAATAGAGGTTCCAAGATTAGATTCCAATATATTAGAGGAAATAGGGAAATAAATAACCACTTATTCATTTGGGAAATGAAAAGTTGACATTGCACATCGGATTCAACATTACAGTGAAAACAACGTTCAACCTTATTTATATGACAAAGGGATATGCAGGCTATTTGTAAATGAAATACGTGATTTACCTTTACTAACTGGAACGATGTTTCTTTTCCTGGAAGAACAACTGTTGCGTTTGAAAGATGCAGGTAATGGATGTGAGATTGCGACGTGATGTTATATTTCAGACGTTAATGACGTTTCGATCTTGCACAATGTTAACCTTTTGTTATAATTAAGCAATTCATTGTGGCGCAATGGATTGTGAAGCAAATTATGACAAAACACCACAAAGAATGGGCATTTAGCAAAATGCTTCAGGCGGGCAATCCCTTGCAAAATTTTACGCCAAAGTATATGAAGAAATGTACGGCAGTTCAACACGTCATTTGAAGGGCGAAACAAAGGAGGAGAAAGAAACTATAAAATTTGGAATTTTCCACAGCTGAAACTGACAATGACACGCCGGCACTGCTGCCTCACAGCGACCCGTACCCGGGTTCGGTTCCCGGATTGGACCGCAGTCAGTGTGGAGTTTGCACATTCTCTCCCGGCCTTTATGTGTTTTCTGTGGGTGCTCCGGTTTCCTCCCACAGTCCTAAAAGGTGAGGGCTAGGTGGATTGGCTATGCTACATTTCAACATCGTGTCAGGGGGATTAGCAGGGTAAATAAGTGGAGCTACGCTGATAGGGGCTGGTGGGATTGTAGTCGGAGCAGGCACCATGGGCCAAATGGCCTCCTTCTGCACTTCAGGGATTCTATGACTCTATGATGACAATGAAGTAGCAATTAAAAGAGGTCGCGTGTTGGTCCGGATGCAAACAATTTCGATGGCTGTACAGCTGGCTGAACATGATGTGAATCAACGAAGCCATGGCTAATTCGAACCCACTACTTGAGAATGTTGTTTCGGACGTAACTGCAGATATGTGAAAACAGCGTGATATATGAACGAAATTTGGTCGTTCACTGCTCCTTGCAAGCTTTTTGACAACGACTTTTGATTTCTTATTACCTCCAGAAACTGCAGGGATATTAGGGCATTAATAACAGATGATGCTAGACGACAAGAGAGAACACAATAATGCTCATTTCAACTAGGAGATAGAGTATTAACGCGCCATATTTTGGAAAAAAAAGGCAGGTCCAAAGTCTGACCCATTTCAAACCGCTGGTGAATTAGTTTGGTGATTGTTGTCATATCGAAATGACGTCTACGAATCATCTCAGAATACCTCAAACCGGAGAATCCCACCCGAGGTCAATGGACCTTTGCATGGTCCGTCCGCAGCCCGCTGCCCGCTTCAATTCCCGTGGCGGACGGGACAAGACAATTCTGGTCGAAGTATAAAGTGAAAAACCGGACGTCGGCCAGGAGAAAATTGAAACGATCTTTGCCTCTGAGACGGTCTGAGTATCCATGAATTTTCAGTCAAGCTATCCCTTCCGTTGCTGGTTTCATCATAAAATTTGAAGTGATTTCTCCAATAATTTGTGCATTCAACCTCAGCTTGACTTTTGATATCAGAATTTACCTTTGGGATAATACAGGAATTCAATGTTCGTGACCACATGACTGAAAAAATGGCGGATAGCGGCCATCAAATCCGTTTATTTTGTTTTATTCATTTCTGAATGGTATCAGGTTCCTCAAATGTCAATCAGTAAATGAGCAGCTTTGGCACTCCCTTGGGATTAATTTTCCATTGAAGCATTGAACAGATTTGTTTTATTCAGCAAAGAAAGATAGACACGTATGCAATCAAATAAATTAGCAGGTGGACAGTGAATTCAATACCTAATTAACTCAAAAATGAAGCAATTGCTTTTTTTTCGTTTTCTTATACTATAAGAGACGAAAATTGAATAGCGGACGGAGATCAATATAATTTGCTTGAAATTAGAGAACACTGCATAATCCATGGCCGATGTGAGAGGACGTGGTGCTGTCGTGCCATTGTCACTGGGCTAGTAATCCGGAAACGCAACGTAATGCGTCGGGCACCCCAGTTCGAATACCATCATGGCCGAAACATTAACTCAAAAACAGCCGGGAGTTTAAAAAGTCTAATGATGACCATTAATCGAATGTCAGAAAAACTCATTTAGTTCACTTGGTCTGGCGTATATGTGATTTGAGGCCCACTGTATGACTGACTCTCAAATGCCATTTTAAATGAAGGACATTGAATTATGGGCGATAAATGCTGGCCCAGGCAGCGACGCCGACAATCCGTTAAATGATTAAGAAAAAACATTGTGAACAAGAATAAGTAAGTGGTCAAAATCTTCAGTTCTTGCAAAATGTGTGGAGCGTCAAGTGAGCTAAGGATTAACCTGATTTCCTTCCGCAACATCTAACCGTTTATAATGTATTGTTAACATGCACAAAAACAACCATATTATTAAGATTAAAATAACGCTCATAATTTACAGCGGCTTTCACTGGATTATCAGAAATGGTCATTCTTAATCATATGTTTGGTACAGAGAATGAAGAACTTCGGAAGCTTGGTAGTATGTATCAGTTCCTAGATAAAACATGTATTCATTGTTGCATGGGTTACTTGTCCGTAGGATACTCAAAGGTCAATGGCACTGGATTTTTAAAAATTATTAATAACCTTTGGTCGTAGACTTTGGACATGTTTGACCCTTTGATGTCTTGCTGACCCTATACACTTGGACTGATTTTGTGCTCATCAGGACTGACGCAACTGTCAAATTTTAAAGAAGCAACAATTGAATGCTACATGACGAAGAAATGACGCCTGATTAACAAGTCGAACATGATTGTTCGCGACTTTGCCGCACGGGAAATGTTGCGCAACACCACTACATGACGATTTGCTCCATGGAAAACCGAAACAATCTTTGCCTTCAAATCATAGATCGTTGCATAAATTGATCTAGCATCTGGCATCACGAGGGAGCTGCATTACGCACTTTACTGATGGTTTTAAATTGTTTGTTAGTTCACATCATGGCCCTGTTTTTGGCCCTGGTTAAATAGCAAAGGGAATATATAGCTGTAGGAATCCCAGATGGTGTTTTATCCAGTGAAAACAAGATGATGATTCATCACAGAAAAGGATATTCCGATTTTAAGTCCTGTGTTGGCATTTGGAAAACGCTGTTCAAATTTCTCAAGTCACACTTTCTCCCTTTCCGTCAGCCAACAAACGTTGCAAAGCTTTTTGTTCCGAATTTATAATTCCAATCCATCTCCGCCTCTGTTCCAGTCAGTCATTGCAAGTTATCGTCATCATTTATCCTCTGCTGATCGTGGAGTTGCATGGTTAGAAACGAGCTCTTGCAAAATAAACATCAAATTGATTGAGGTTGGAATTCTTCATTCAGTTTAATTTGTTACATTTTATGGCTAGTTGTTCCATGACAACGGCAGCAAGCAGTATTGTTTTTTTTTGAAGGCCATTACAATTGCCATATTCAGCTTATCAGGCAGGAGCACCATCAAATCAAACGGAGTGCCAGAGGCAAAGTTTCAAGAAACAACTGGCCTTATTTCAAAAATATTTGCGACAGTGAAGATAGCGTGAGTCTGTAAATAAATTTATTTTCCCGAATGCTCCGTTAAAAAACAAATGAAAACTGTTGATTCGACGCGATCTGTTCATTAAAAGTAAACAAAATAAACCTGCTAGTCGTTATATATGTTTTCCTCTGCATTCTTCAGTTTTCTGCAACATACCACAGACAGTTTTGGAGTGTCGCTGCGCATTGAATCTTGTCGCAATTAATTTCACTTGACCCAGAAAGCAATTCATTCCGCTCCCCCTTCCACGCGGGTATGAGAGAAAGTCTAATTGAAACCAAGTCATTATTCAGAATTGTAATGCCTTGTTTTTCTTTATTTGCATTTCTGCTTACCAAAATAGTTAGGGAAGGGCCGTGGATGTCGTCTATATGGACTTTAGTAAAGCGTTTGACAACGTCCCTCCTGGTAGGTTGGTGGAAAAGGTTGGATCTCATGGGATAAAGGGGAAGGTGGCTAGATGGGTGGAGAACTGGCTTGGTCACAGAAGACAGAGGGTGGTAGTGGAAGGGTCTTTTTCCGGCTGGATGCCTGTGACTAGTGGTGTTCCGCCGGGCTCTGTATTGGGACCTCTGCTGTTTGTGATTTATATAAACGATCTGGAAGGAAGTGTAACTGGGGTGATCAGTAAGTTTGCGGACGACACAAAAATGGCTGGACTTGCAGATAGTGAGGAACATTTTCAGAGGCTACAGAAGGATCTAGACAGGCTGGAAATTTAGGCAAAGAAATGGCAGCTGAAGTTCAATCCAGATCAATGCGAAGTGATGCATTTTGGTAGAACTAACGTAAGGGGGGAGCTATACGATAAATGGCAGAACCATAAAGGGTGTAGATACACAGAGGGACCTGGTTGTGCAAGTCCACAGATCCTTGAAGGTGACGTCATAGGTGGAGAAGGTAGTGCATAAGGCCTATGGCATGCGTGCCTTTATAGGACGGGGCACAGAGTATAAAAGTTGGGGTCTGATGTTGCAGTTGTATAGAACGTTGGTTCGGCCGCATTTCGAATACTGCGCCCTCTTCTGGTCGCCACACGACCAGAAGGACATAGAACATAGAACAGCACAGCACAGAACAGGCCCTTCGGCCCATGATGGTGTGCCGAGCTTTATCTGAAACCAAGATCAAGCTATCCCACTCCCTATCATCCCATACTACGCACAGTTCTGGACGCCACACTACCAGAAGGACGTGGAGGCTTTCGAGAAAGTGCAGAGGAGGTTTACCAGGATGTTGCCTGGTATGGAAGGGATTAATTATGAGAGATGGGGTAAACAGGGATTGTTCTCACTGGAAAGACGGAGGCTGAGGGGTGACCTAACAGAGTTGTATAAAATTATAAAAGGCACAGATCGGGTGAACGGTGGGAAGCTTTTTCCCAGGTCGGTGGTGACGTTCACGAGGGGTCATAGGTTCACGCTGAGGAGTGGTGGGGTGGGGGGCGGGGGGAGGTTTAACACGGATATTAGGGGTCTGGAATGCCCTGCCGGGCAAGGTGGTGGAGGCGGGCACACTGGGAAAGTTTAAGACTTATCTAGATAGCCACATGAACGGAGTGGGAACTAGACTGGTCTAGTTTGGACCAGGGAGCGACTCGGGCTTGGAGGGCCGAAGGGCCTGTTCCTATGCTGCATTGTTCTTTGTTCGTTGTACTATCACAGCCACCGTCACGAACTTCGCTTCCAAAATACAGATTTACGACAGACTAACGAATAAAACTGTTGTTGTTGTTCTCGTTCGTCCATCGTCGTCGATGAGGACCTCGACACCATTCGTCATTATGAGGCTGGATGCGGTGTGTCCGAAGATGACTGATCAGGCCAATTCGGGCACGGAATTTCCTGGCACACATTGGGCAAATTTGTTTAGGCGCTGTAGTTGTTGCGCTGTTGGCTCGGAACTTGCACAGCTCGCGCTTAAGTTGTGCTTCAGGATTGCACCTTGCTTCATAAGCTTGACAGCCGTTGGGGATCATCCATCCACAACGAATAAAATTAGGCAGCAGATAAACCACACATATTAAAGTTATTTCGTTCCCTTTAGATGCAAGTGACCTGAAAAAAAAGCTTGAAGATGCTGGTACGACAACAAAGCATTAATTACAATTTGTACTATTCGTTTTGTGGAATAAGAATTGAGCTGGAAGAACGACATGAGGAATTAGAACATAGAACATAGAACATAGAACATTACAGCGCAGAACAGGCCCTTCGGCCCACGATGTTGCACCGACCAGTTAAAAAAAAACTGTGACCCTCCAACCTAAACCAATTTCTTTTCGTCCATGAACCTATCTACGGATCTCTTAAACGCCCCCAAACTAGGCGCATTTACTACTGATGCTGGCAGGGCATTCCAATCCCTCACCACCCTCTGGGTAAAGAACCTACCCCTGACATCGGTTCTATAACTACCCCCCCTCAATTTAAAGCCATGCCCCCTCGTGCTGGATTTCTCCATCAGAGGAAAAAGGCTATCACTATCCACCCTATCTAAACCTCTAATCATCTTATATGTTTCAATAAGATCCCCTCTTAGCCGCCGCCTTTCCAGCGAAAACAATCCCAAATCCCTCAGCCTCTCCTCATAGGATCTCCCCTCCATACCAGGCAACATCCTGGTAAACCTCCTCTGCACCCTCTCCAAAGCCTCCACATCCTTCCTGTAATGTGGGGACCAGAACTGCACACAGTACTCCAAGTGCGGCCGCACCAGAGTTGTGTACAGTTGCAACATAACGCCACGACTCCTAAATTCAATCCCCCTACCAATAAACGCCAAGACACCATATGCCTTCTTAACAACCCTATCTACTTGATTCCCAACCTTCAGGGATCTATGCACACATACACCTAGATCCCTCTGCTCCTCCACACTACTCAAAGTCCTCCCGTTAGCCCTATACTCAACACATCTGTTATTCCTACCAAAGTGAATTACCTCACACTTCTCCGCATTAAACTCCATCCGCCACCTCTCGGCCCAACTTTGCAACCTGTCTAAGTCTTCCTGCAAACTACGACACCCTTCCTCACTGTCTACCACACCACCGATAATTATCTTCTACAAAGTTCAACAAATATCTTCCTTTTGAATGTGCATTTGTTCGGGAACTAAAGGATGTACTAAAACTATGCATAAAATGAGCTCCAACGTTTGACGGTATACAAATAAAATAGGTTAGGATAACATGCCTGAGGAGATGGAGGATAAGAAACATGTATTAGATTTCATGATTTAACGTTTGTCTATACACACTTCACAGATAAGCTATTCTACACGTAAGCAAACCTATTTTATGAGCAGACATATTCCCATGCATTAACCTTTGACACTTTGCAGAAAATGAACTGCTTGTGAAGACTTCAGGTAAATGATCTTTATTACTGGTGCTTAACCCAATGGGTGCCTATATATATATAGTAAAGAAATTGAAGGGACAGTAATTAGTATTGATGTTGCTGCGCAGGAAATTCTATAAAAAACATATTGTGTGCATGCTCCTTAGTAAACTCAACATACATATCATCTGATAGCCGTGGGAATATACTTTTGTATCTCTAATCAAGAATGCAGTAATTGTATTCTGAATTTGTACTGAAGTGGAAAACTGTCAACTGTGATTGGCATCAAGTGCAACATTTCTCTGAGTATGTATTCATGTCGCTAAAGAAAATCACATAACGGCGCCCAGATAATTTCTTACTGTTTTGCAAAACTTCCATCTCGCCATCACCTTTATTGCTCATTGAACCAATGAATGTTCCAACGCCATGTTTACAATACGAATCGATGTTCATCTGCCATGCATCTATTGTCCTTTTCCTTTCAGATGGCCGTTATCTTGGGTTTTCAAAATGCTACCAAACTACCCTTGGTGAGCTCTTGCTGTGCACCTCATAGAGCGCACACAGAGCTGCCACTTGCACTCGGTAGTGATTATGTTGTTTTAGAATTTGCCCTTAGGATATCCTGTAGTAATGTCCGAGGAGCTCAGAGGACAATGCTCCAACGACAACAGCCCTGCTCTTTTATGAGAAATATAACATCTCCCAGTGTAGACTTATAAAAACAAAATGTCGATATATAATTAACTTTTCTGGGGCTGCATGATGCCAGATTCAGTCAAACGCGCCCTTGATATGGGCAGTCACTCACACTTCGACTCATCTCAGGAAGATGACATGTTCATGCCTCTGACGGGAGCAGTGGGATCGGCACTTTAATATCATGGCGTGCCTTAGAAATTTTCAGAACATTTGCTGTGCTATTTCCTCTGTACCTTCATTCGGCATCCCCCGTTTCCCTGCCAAACCCCATGACCTCAGTTCCTTCTCGAGATGAAATTCAATCACTTCGCAGGTTCTGGAATCCGGGGCTTATGATCTACTGCCTGCTGGCCGTCCAGAAGTCGCTGGCTGTGGCACAGCTGGGCCTACAGAGCTGCCAGCCAAGCTGATTTACCGAGAACTGTCTAAAACTGGTGTCGTCTCAAATGAGGTGTGGACGTCTGCCGTTCAGTAAAAAGGAAGTTTGAGGTGGCCTCTTTAAAATAATTCTAACCTGCTTAGTGATAGATCAAACTGGAAGAGTTTGTTCAAAACAATGTTTGGTTTTGTGGTTTGCGTTTTCAAAGAGTGTATGGCTATTATAGACCGAGGTGCATGCACTTAGTTTTACTGGTTCCATGGGAAGATTAGGCAATTGCAGTCGGCAAACATAAGAGCACTGCACATTTGCAATATTGGTGCCCGAAAATTGTGAATTGTGAAGACAAAATGGAAAGTTAATTTTATTTTCCGACCATTGTTCCTTTGTGGATAGATATTAGGAGACCTTGGGAACAATTGGACTGAATTAAATATTTTTTAGGAACAATTGTTACACAGCGTGCTATGAAAGGTGAATTTAGGACGTGAAACGTGCGTAATATAACGCACATTATGTCAACATTGAAGAATATTTAACTGTGGAACTGATAAATGAAATATTGGATTGCAAACAATATGACGGACGATGTTTTCAAATTATTATTTTCGGCAAATTGTTCAAAGTTTTAACAATTTGTGAAGTTACATTGCATTTTTCCTCAGAAAGGAATTTTCTGATAACGTTGAATGCAATGGACCAACGTGAAGCACAAGCGAACCTGTCAAACCTGTATTTGTGTTGGGGGCGGGGGGGGGGTTGTTGGGAGGGGGGGGGGGGAGGGGGGTGTGGAGAGAGGGTGCGAATGTGATGATAATTGTTGTCCTTTTCACACGAAATGAGAACATTTTCAACTTATTTGTAAATTTTCTGTGATAGTCCACTGCCTTCCTATGCTTTGGAAATGGCACATTTTGTGCTGAAGTACCATGTCATGGGGAGGTGCATTTGGTGATTCCAAGAAATGTTATCAAATGAGGAGATGCTACCTTGAAACATTATTACGTTAAAGATTCGTCGTCATGGGTCCGTTGACTGTTGCAAAGAGACCTTTCGGATTCGCGATTCCATGGCTCCGTTCTGTAGCAAAATGCAGTTTTTACTGTCCCACACACTCTTCACCGATATACTGAAACATTAATGTTTGATCGCTGCAGCGCCCATTCAATTTGGTTTTGAAGTTATTTGTTGTGCCCACTTTAACTACAACAATGTGCAGCGAGATTACAATTCGTTACCACCCGCTGCTTTAACAAAATCGCCCAACTGCATGCAATCTAATAACAAACCTGAATCTGTGGTCCATATCCTGAGGAGATGATTTCTGCGTTTTTTAAATTTGTCTCTTGCCCAAATCCTGCAACTAAGTTGCACATACAAATTTGATCTACAGGCATTTATTTGTTCGAATGAGGGAGAAATCAAAGACAACTAATAATGTTGGCTAATGTCTTTTGGGTACAGACCCATTCTTTGAAAACTCCGATCATCCCGCCAAACACCACCCTCTCTCCTGACAGCATCCAATCAACCCGCCTCCCACCCAACATTCCGCCCCCCCCCCCCCCCCGCCCCCGCCGCCCCCCGCCCCGCACAAAGTCATTCCCTTGCTTTACACACTGTGATTGTATTTTCTGACTGCAGGTCACTAGTTCTCTTGTATTGCCGTCATCAAAAGCATAAATTTCTAAGGCATGCCTGTTGACGTGGAGATGCTGTCATAGTGTTAATCCAAAATTGCCACTATTACCAGAGCGAATGCTCTGGGCACAGGTGTCCAAATTTCATCATACTCGCCAGTATAATGCAAATTCAAGCATTGCATCTGAAATCAAAAGTTTGCCACGCAATTGGTGACCATGCCAAAAGACATCAATTGAAGTAGAAAAGAACATATATCGCCCACTAGCGTCAATGATAAAAGACCTGGCATCGTAACCAGGACTGGTCCAATGTGAATCCAGACCTGCAGCATTATGATTGACTCCTCATTGCGCTGTGACATTGCCTCGTAAGCAATTCAAATGATGGAAAATTATGGATCAGTGACAAATATTGACCTAGCCAATAGAAAAAAAATCGTAGTTCAACCGTAAAGTTCCTTGCATGCTGAAGAAATATTAAAAAGTTAATTAGAGAAGAAAATGGAATCTTGGGTTTCGTAAATAGGCACAATATGTAAAATAGGCTGGAAATTAATGCTAAGCAATTCGAATCTATTGTTGCTCCCTTCTCGTAGTATAGAACCTGCTCACTGCATGCAAGATGATATGATTTATTTATATATTGCGTTTTCAATCGGAGAGCATGTTAACGCCTTGGAAAGCACACAAAAAAAAAATGCCAGAATGTTTTCCTATTCTGGCTTGTCCTTGTTGAATATTGAACTGCTTCCCCAAAACTGTTGCCAACACGGCAAGAATTTCAATCACTCTTTCATGTGTCTTCCATCAACAGTTTAATTGATCTATCTTTACGCTTCTTTTTTTCCCCCACTGGTTAGTTCATTCCGTGTGTAAGAACTTACCGTTTCATTCGTACGTTTTTATTTCTTCCCATCCATTGCAAATCTTAGTGTTTGACACCACCAACTACTTAGCTTTCTTCTCTATTACCGATGGTTATCTCAATTTCTGTGCTACTCACTGCAGGAAACGTTGCATCTACCAAGGTATGCTCTATATTTAGACACCGATTAGATCACATATAAGTGAAGCCTCAGTAAGCAAGTTTCACACACCAGTCTGCGACCTTAACTCGGAATTAACTTTTTTGAAACTACATTTCGAATCCTTTCTGTTTATCATCTGCAGACACTTAATCGATTGATGACATCGACTGACACATTTCTCCAACATTAAATCTCTTCCAGATTTCTGCAATGTACAGTACCAGTTTGAGAGTAGCACACACACAAAGGGCGAATGATCTCCCAGGCTTTTGAAGTTCATGATCATCAGACCGATATTTCATTTGGTATCATCATGGAAGCCCCAGTACACGGTAAAACATCGGATGCGCTACTCAAACACGAGGCCTGAAGCTCAGTAAATGAAAGGCTTTTATTTACTGTAATGAAACTGCCAGAACTTATATACACTATCTCAGACTGAAGGGGTCCCGGCCAGAGCAGGGTCTCTTATACCTCTCCCAGGAGGTGGAGCCCGACTGGGATGTGCCACAACACTACAGTACAAAAGTGTAACAACCCCACCCTAACCCCAACAGCAACAATAGCACAACCCAACAGTAACATATGTACATCGTTGTAGTACTGGCCAGCCCCTGGCTCAGTACTATCCAGTGGGAACCAGCGATCGTTCACCACATTCAGCCCTCCTTTGAGAACAAAGGCCGGCGGGGTACAAAACAGAATAAAGTGTCAGCAGTCTATAAGTTCAGACGGTCATTGTGACCTCCTCAATACCGGCGGTGACAATGGAATAGGCACTTGCGGTGGCGTTCTCCCCAAGGCTGCGTCCAGCTATTCTTCCACGGACTCACAGGCCGTTTGACCCTGAGGCGACAGTGGTCCATGGGACCCTGACACGCCCTGCAGTGGCGACCATCTTCTGGGCTCAGGCAAGCTGTACATGGGAGTAAAATGGTTAAGCAATGGTCCCGATGCTGCCCGCGCCGTGCCCGGGGAAGAAACAAGAGATAAAGGGTTTGCAACAGGGGGTATGGGAGCGACAGGGGTTGCTACGTCCCCTGCTGGCGCCAGGTCTCCGATCGATACCTTATCCTCTCGCCCGTCAGGGTATGCCACATAGGCATACTGAGGGTTGGCGTGGAGGAGATGGACCTGTTCGACCAACGGGTCGGACTTGTGGGCCCTTAAATGTCGCCGCAGGAGGACGGGTCCTGAGTACGTCAACCAAGACGGTAATGAGGTCCCCGAGGAAGACTTCCGAGGGAATGAGAACATCCTCTCTTGGGGAGTAGCATTGGTTGCCGTACCACAGGAGGGAGCGAATTGAATGGAGCGCATCAGGGAGCACCTCTTGCCAACGGGAGACTGGAAGACGTTTTGACTTCAACGCCAGTAAGACAGCCTTCCAGAGAGTAGCATTCTTGCGTTCCACCTGTCCATTACCCCTAGGGTTGTAGCTCGTGGTCCTACTCGAGGCAATCCCGTATGAGAGCAGGAATTGCCTCAAGTCATCGCTCATGAACGACGAGCCCCTGTCGCTATGGATGTAGCTGGGGTACCCGAACAGGGTAAAGAGTTCACGGAATGCCTTGATAACCGTGGCAGTGGATGTATCAGAGCAGGGAACAACAAAAGGGAACCGAGAGTACTCGTCAATGATATTGAGGAAGTACACATTCACACTCAGTCTCTCGAAGGGACGAGTGGCCTTGACTAAATGTGCCTGGTCAGGTCGGTAAAAGTGCGGTTTGCATTCCGCGCAAACCCGACAGCTCCTTGTTACTGACCTGACGTCCTCCACCGAGTAAGGCAGGTTGCTGGCTTTTATAAAGTGGTAGAGCCGAGTGACCCCAGGATGGCATAGGTCATTATGGAGGGCCTGCAAACGGTCCTCCTGTATACTAGCGCATGTTCCACGCGAGAGGGCATCCGAGGGCTCATTGACTTTCCCTGGACGGTACATGATGTCGTAGTTATAGGTGGAGAGTTCAATTCTCCATCGCAAGATCTTGTCATTTTTGATCTTGCCCCTCTGCGTGTTGTTAAACATGAACGCCACGGACCGCTGGTCCGTGATCAGGGTGAACCGTTTTCCCGTCAAGTAATGGCGCCAGAGCCTGACGGCCTCCACAGTGGCCTGGGCCTCCTTTTCCACCGCTGAATGCCGAATTTCGGGGCCTTGGAGGATGCGGGAAAAAAATGCGACGGGCCTGCCCGCCTGGTTAAGTGTGGCGGCCAGGGCGAAATCAGATGCATCGCTCTCCACCTGAAAGGGGATGGACTCGTCTATAGCGTGCATCGTAGCTTTCGCAATGTCGGCTTTCAATTTATCGAAGGCCAATCGGGCCTCTGGCGTTTTGGGAAAAGTCCTGGACTTAATGAGCGGAGGTTGTTGGGAACCCACTGCGCATAATAAGAGAAGAAGCCTAAGCATCTTCTCAGTGCTTTTGCACTAGCAGGCAAGGGAAGTTCACAAAGGGGGTGCATACGGTCCGGATCAGGGCCAATGACCCCGTTTTCCACCACGTGTCCTAGGATGGCTAAACGGCGCGTACGAAACACACACTTCTCCCTGTTGTAGGTCAAGTTCAGGTGAGATGCAGTGCGTAGGAAGTTCAGGAGATTCGTGTCGTGGTCCTGCTGGTCATGGCCGCAGATGGTGACATTATCCAGGTACGGGAAGGTAGCCCGCAGCCCGTTCTGGTCCACCATTCGGTCCATAGCACGATGGAAGACCGAGACCCCATTGTTGACACCAAAGGGAACCCTGAGAAAGTGATACAAGCGACCATCCGCCTCAAAAGCCGTGTATTGTCGGTCCTCTGGGCGAATGGGGAGTTGGTGGTAGGCAGACTTGAGGTCTATGGTGGAGAACACCCGGTACTGCGCAATCTGATTGACCATATCAGATATGCGCGGGAGAGGATACGCATCCAGCTGCGTATATCGGTTAATGGTCTGACTGTAGTCAATGACCATCCGGGGTTTGTTCCCGCTCTTGACCACCACGACCTGCGCCCTCCACGGACTAGCGCTGGGTTGTATGATCCGTTCTTTGAGGAGCCGCTGAACCTCAGATCTAATGAAGATCCGATCCTCAGCGCTGTAACTCCTACTTTTAGTCGCGATGGGCTTGCAGCCTGGCACAAGATTCTGGAACAAGGAGGGTGTGGTGATCTTCAGCGTCGAGAGGCTGCAGGCGGGGCGCGTTGGGCAATTTAGAGGCTGCTGCTGTTTTCCCACTACCAGTGAAGGGAGTGGCCCACCGTACTGTAGGATTACACTCCTCAAGTGGACCATGAAGTTTAGTCCGAGAAGTATTGGCGCACAAAGATACGGCAACACAAGGAGCTTGAAACGCTCGTAAACTGTGCCTTGCACTTTCAAGGTTACCACGCAACTCCCTAGCACGGCAACAGACCGGGACCTTGATGCCATAGAGATTGTCTGTTTGGCAGGTTGAATCTGGAGTCCACACCGCTTCACAGTGTCTGGCTGGATAAAGCTCTCAGTGCTCCCGCTGTCAAACAAACAATAAATCACGTGGTTATTTACCTGGATATTCATCATAGATTTGTCAAGTCTATGAGGCTTGGCCTGGTCCAGGATGATCGACGCCACCGTTGGTTCATGAGCGCCCCTGCAGGCAGCTGAAATCGATGAGGAGGACCCCTGCTGGTCGTTCGTGGTCAGTGTCGACCAACATGGCCGCTCCCATGAGTCACACGTGGGTGAAGGCGTCAAACTCAGCGACCCCTGGTGGTCACACTCCTCCGACTACGTCGACCGTAATGGCGTCGTCGTGGCCTCGCACGTGGACGAACCCCGCGATGACTTTGACGACGAGGACCCGAGCTCTGAAGAATCGCAGGCCGCACTGCCGTTCCTGGGTTTAGATCGGCACACTTTTGAATTGTGCCCTTTTTTACCGCATGCGGTGCACAACACAGCTTTAGCGGGACACCGTTGCCGAGTATGCTTCGCTCCCCCACAGAAATAGCACCGCGGGCTGCCCGGGGCTGCTACCGTCGTCTGGCCCGAGTGTGAGCACGCCATTACACAGCATTTCGAACCCGAGGGACGAGGAGGGATTGGCGCCTGCTCGTGCCACGTTGTCTCCACATGGTACTCCGGATATAATACTAAGCTTTTGGAGGCCATCTCGAGCATCTCTGCTAGCTCGATGGCCTGGGTAAGGTTAAGGTTACCCTTCTCCAACAGTTTAAGTCGAATGTACGACGATCCGACCGGGGCCACAAACGCATCTCGGGCGAGGTCGTTCATGCTCTGCTCAGCCGACACAGCTTTGCAGTTACAGCCCCTGGCTAGCTGTAGGAGCTTGTTCGCATATTCCTCCATTGTTTCGCCAGACTGCCGTCGTCGAGTGGCTAGGAGGTAACGCGCGTGTATCTCATTGGATGGTTTGATATAGCGCTTCTTGAGAAGCTCAAGGGCCTTAGTATAATCGGTGGCCGCACGGATCACGAGGTAGACAGTGTCTATTACCCTCGCATGGAGGACCCGGAGTCTGTCATCATCTGTGGTGACCGCTGCAGAGGCTGCTAGGTAGTCTTCAAAACACTTCAGCCAGTGGTCGAAGGTGTTAGAAGCGCCCACTGCATGTGGATCTAGCATAAGGCGTTCCGGCTTCAGAATTTGCTCCATACTCTCTCTCTTTTTTTTTTCTCTTCGACGAGAGTTTAACGGCAGTAAATGCAATTGATGCGCTTCTCAAACACGAGGCCTGAAGCTCAGTAAATCAAAGGCTTTCATTTACTGTAATGAAGATGCCAGAACTTATATACACTATCCCAGACTGAAGGGGTCCCGGCCAGAGCAGGGACTCTTAGACCTCTCCAAGGAGGCGGAGCCCGACTGGGATGTGCCACAACACTACAGTATAAAGGTGTAACAAGCCCACCCTAACCCCAACAGCAACAATAGCACAACCCAACAGTAACATATGTACGTCCTTGTAGTACTGGCCAGCCCCTGGCTCAGTACTATCCAGTGAGAACCAACGATGGTTCACCACAACATCTTAATGTTTTCTATACCAATCAAACACTGAAAATCTGATTTAGAGAAGAAGCAGCTGGAGACACTTTGTAAGCAAGTGACCGCCTATTTGATCTGGGATATCCTGGAATTCTGAAGGCACTTATATAAACTAAAAAAAAATAGAGTCGAATTAGTGCCTTGTTCGCACGACTAAATAGAAACATAGAAACATAGAAAAACTATAGCACAATACACGCCCTTCAGCCCACAAAGTTGTGCCGAACATGTCCCTACCTTACCGATTACTCGGCTCACCTATAACCCTCTATCTTACTGGTTCCATGCACTTATCTAAAAGTCTCTTAAAATACCCTATCGAATCCGCCTCCACCACCGTTGCTGGCAGCCCATTCCACGCGCCCACCACCCTCTGAGTGAAAAACGTACCCCTGACATCTCCGCTGTAACCTACTCCCCTGTACCTTCAACCTATGTCCTCTTGTGGCAACCATTTCGGCCCTGGGAAAATGCCTCTGACTATCCACTCGATCAATACCTCTCAACCTCTTACAAACCTCTATCAGGTCACCCCTCATCCTTCGTCTCTCCAAGGAGAAAAGGCCGAGCTCACTCAACCTATCCTCATAAGGCATGCTCCCCAACCCAGGCAACATCCTTGTAAATCTCCTCTGCACCCTTTCTATGGCTTCCACATCCTTCCTGTAATGAGGCGACCAGAACTGAGCACAGTACTCCAAGTGTGGTCTGGCCAGGGTCTTATATAGCTGCAACATTATCTCACGACTCCTAAACTCAATTCCTCGATTGATGAAGGCCAGTACACCTTACGCCGTCTTAACCACAGCCTCAACCTGCACAGCTGCTTTGAGTGTCCTATGAACTCGGACCCCAAGATCCTTCTGATCTTCCACACTGCCAAGGGTCCTACCATTAATATTATATTCCGCCATCCTATTTGACCTGCCAAAATGAACCATCTCACACTTATCTGGGATGAACTCAATCTGCCACTTCTCCGCCCAGTCTTGCATCCTATCAATGTCTCGCTGCAACGTCTGACGTCCCTCCATACTATCCAATCTTTGTGTCATCAGCAAACTTACCAAACCATCCCTCCACTTCATCATTCCAGGTCATTTATAAAAATCAGAAAGGGTAAGGCTCCCACAACAGATCCCTGGGGCACTCCACTGGTGACCGACCTCCATGCAGAATATGACCCATCTATAACCACACTTTGCCTTCTGTGGGCAAGCCAGTTCTGGATCCACAAAGCAATGTCTCCTTGGATCCCATGCCTCCTCACTTTCTCAATAAGCCTTGCATGGGGCACCTTATCAAATGCCTTGCTGAAGTCCTTATCAACTACATCTACTGCTCTTCCTTCATCAATGTGTTTAGTCACATCCTCAAAAAAATCGATCAGGCTCGTAAGGCATGATCTGCCTTTGACAAAGCCATGCTGACTATTCTTAATCATATTATACCTCTCCAAATGTTCATACATCCAGCCTCTCTGGATCTTCTCCATCATCTTTCCAAACAATGAGGTTAGACTCACTGGTCTATAATTTCCAGGGCTATCTCTACTCAATTTCTTGAATAAAGGAACAACATCCGCAATCCTCCAATCCTCTGGAACCTCTCCCGTCTCCATTGATGACGCAAGGATCATCGCCAGAGGCTCAGCAATCTCCACCCTCGCCTCCCACTGTAGCCTGGGGTGCATCTCATCCGGTCCCTGCAACTTATCTAACTTGATGCTTTTCGAAAGCTCCAACACATCCTCTTTCTTAATATCTACATGCTCAAGCTTTTCAGTCCGCTTCAAGTCTGCACTATAACCACCAATATCCTTTTCCATAGTGAATACTGAAGTAAAGTATTCATTAAATACCTCTGCTATTTCTTCTGGTTCCATACAAACTTTCCCACCGTCACACTTGATAGGTCATGTTCTTTCACGTCTTATCCGCTTGCTCTTCATATACTTGTAGAATGCCTTGGGGTTTTCCTTAATCCTGCATGCCAAGGCCTTCTCATGACCCCGTCTGGCTCTCCTAATTTCCTTATTAAGATCCTTCCTATTAGCCGTATACTCTTCAAGATCTCTAACATGACCTAGTTCCCTGAAACTTTTGTAAGCTTTTCTTTTCTTCTTGACGAGATTCATTACAAACTTTGTACACCACGGTTCCTGTAACCTACCATAACTTTCCTGTCATTCAAATATAATGAATGACTACTCTTGGCTGCTTTTATCATTATCTTCCTGGCTCTTACTCTTACTCTTACTATGCTTATATCCACACGATGGCATTTTATTGAACCCCGTCCCCCGTTCCAGTCCCCCAATCTACCCTTTGTTGCCCTTTGGGAGTTGTGTGGGTGGTGCTGTTGTGTAAAGTTGCCCACATAGGTGAACTTAATGCTATGTTCCTGTGGAACAGCAAATGGTTCGATCGCATAATATGCCTCTTGCCATTACTCTCTAGATTGCACGGACCTTTCTGCTATTATAACTTGGGACGAGTGAGGCCTCGGCCCGTATGCATTCCGGTGGTACAAATCACGTAATTTATGATCAATTAGCAGTCATTCCCTGCCAGGCCACAGTGCTGTGCTCTTTGGACATGGCCTAGAGCCTTCGCATGGTGAAGGCTTGAAACAGGGTTTCTGGGAATGCGTGTGTTGTGGTCAGATACTTAGGGGGTGGGGCGAGCAGAAGGAGTTGGGGGTAGGAGATTGTGGGTTATTGTTGGAGATAATAGCGAGCAGACTGATCCGTAAAGAATGGAGCTTTAGAAGTCACCTTGTTGAGGCCTCCGGATGGGTGTGCACCACTCATTCTAGCATTGATGGCGAAAGAGAAGGAGGCATCCTTGACTGGCGTTTGGTCTACAACGGGCGACCAAGCCTACACAACGTATGATTCCAAAGGGTGTTCCCTCCTCGGCTACCTCAATCATGAACAGCAAGCCCACACTCCTTGGACCCCAGGTCTACTGGCCGGAATGTTTACCTGCAGATTAACACAGTTAATTGTCGTGGACCCTAGCACTGTGAATGAGATCTGGCGGAAGTACTCCGAGATTCAATATTCTCACCCATGCGCCCCTCCCCCTCAGCCCCCCTCTCCACAGCGCCCCCCTCCCCTCGTCGCCACCTCCTTCCCATCCCCCTCACTCCCTCCCACCTCGCGAGTAAGGAAACATCTTGCCTTTCCCAGTGGATTACTATTTGAGGAATTGGATTTCCCTGGCACTTCCACAACTCTTCTGGGGCCAGAGAGCTGCCGGCCTTTCGTTGAAATGTACCTATTGTCGGGCTTGTTCTCCGTTGTTGATTTTGCTTCGACATTTTGTCGAAGTAGCCAGGCTCTTCAGTTGATATCTCAAATACGCACTGAAGGCTTTCTGCTTTTTTCTGATAGTACTATTTTTGTCGACGATGATTTGTTCTCACTTTGGTTTTCGGATTACCACAGACTTCTTGCCACTACATTGATCTATGAATTTGACCACCGTTTCCGAACAGCTTCCTACCCCTGAATTCTTTTGGCTCTCATAGTCTCTCTCTAATTAAGACTATTTGCAATTATGTTTGTTTAGAAATAGAAAAGCTGAGGAAACGTGTAAGAGACACAGGTAGGATAACTAATGCTAAGTTTAACAACTGAACATGGAAACTACAAAAATAATACCTCATCAGCATAGTACTGCTTTACAATTCACTGAGTGTAAATATTATTATAAATACAATTGTAAACTATATCAACCTCTTTGGTGCACTGATGCATCGTCCGTCGTGATATTGATAATTTAACAATTGCCAACCTCTGCAAAACAAAGCTCAAATGTCCCAGCAGTTCCAAGGAATATACGAAATAGGTAATGCAGCCAATAATGACAGAGAGGGGGGTATTTTGCCCATCCCTAATCATCATCTAATGATCTCAATCGGTTCCACTCAGTCAGATGATTTACATCGCCATGCACGTTCTTGATTTTGTTAAAATCAGTGATTGCTTGACACTTCTGGGCAGTACTTACAAGCTCATGGAGACTCGCTGTGAAAATAATAGCACCTCACAAAACGTCGAAGAATTGGGAACCACAACCATAAGAGTGTACACCGGGAAAGGGACATAATAATTTCGTGTTATGGGCGGACATGTAGTATATCGGATTCAATGTAAAGAAATGTGAAGTGCTGGTAGAAAGAACGGGCAGAGACAATAAACATTAAAGTGCAAGACTATAATAGATTCTTTGCAGCAGTGGAGCATTGAGTTATCTGTAAATAATTATTGGAATGTGTAAAGGAGTTTTAGAGAGTCATCAATAAAGGATGAGATCTTTGTGGAATTTATTAATGGGGTAAGAGAGAACCAGAACAAGGGCATCATATTGAACGTGTCAAAGTTTGAAGTTCGGCTTTAGCTATCGTATTAGTTCCAATTATGTGTTCTATATATTTGGAGGAATGTCGAGCTACACGTGAAGGCGAATAGAAATATTCTTAAAGAATGAGTTTATTGGGATGGGTGTTAAAGCGATAGAGTGCTGAATTAGGACTGCTCTCCCGAGGGTAAAGAAGAGTAATATGAAATTTGATAATGATGTTGAAAGGCCTGAGGGATCTGAAGAAAATTGACATCGAGACGTTATTTCCACTGGTGAAAGCATCGTTATTGAGGGGATGAAAAACTACAGTAATTTAAATTAACCAACGAAGTACAGTTACTAGGAGAAGAAGATGTATTGCGCAGCAAGTGGCGTGAATTTCCAGTGCATTGCCTGACCTCGGCAGGTTCAGTTCAATCATTCAAAATACAATGAGGTTGTGACCTGAAAAATGGAAGAGTATGCAGAGTTACCACCCATGGGAAGAAGACATGAAAATGGTACTAAGCCAAGGGGTTACTTTTAAAGCAGTTGCTGCCACAAAGGGTAAAATGCTCCTTCTGCCCTTTATGAATTACGTGAATTTGTGGTTTTTCGTTACTCATCTAGCTCTTCCACAAAACCCGCCAACTATACTAATTGCGGGAGAAGGTTTCCAGTGTCTACATTTTCAAAAACGTTTCATGTGAATGAACAATTATATGAATCTCGACTTAATCTTACCCGCGAAAAGGAGTGCACAATGCCCGAGTAGTCAATCTATTAATCTAGAAAATCAGCTAATGTTTGGGAGACGCAGGTGCAAATCCCGCCACGGCAGATGGTGCATTTTAATTGAGTACAAAAATGAAGCTAAACGTCTGAATCATAAAATGTCTGCCGGAGGAAAAATAGAACGTCCTTTAGGGAAAAACTGCCATCCTTACTGGGACTACATGTGACTTCACATCTATAGCAATGCGCCTGACTCCTATAAATCTACACACGGGTACTTATAGATAGACAATGAATGTCGGCCAGCATAAAATTAGTAAACAATGTTCCATCCAAACAGCTAGACAAATGTGTTATTTATTATTATATTCTTCCTAAAATACTTGTACATAACTGGATGCAGTGCTACAGTTGATTATCAGACTGAGCTTTTAATCGTTCAGCATAATTTCACATTTTTATTTAACTGTCGAAGCTAAACGTCACTTAGATATTGCTCTGCGTTATCTCAATATTCACTGCCACCTTCAATGATCGATGCAAATTAGCCCAAGTCATTTTGTTACTCACACTATTGTGAAGTATTCTTCCAAGCCTACATTGCATCTAGATATTCCATCTGCCAACATTATTCACCGAAGAACTATACATTATAATTATCATCCGTCACTTGCCAGTTTTTATGCTGTTGCAGCCAATTGTGATCAGCAATATTTTTGCCATTTTCCAAGCTAGGAACCATGGGCAATTTTCCAAGTTTCGCTCTGTAGTTCAAGATGCAAACTGTATCTCTGTCGTGCACATAAATGGGAAAATAACTGATCAATGAATAAATAAATACCCATCTAAATGGATGCATGAATAACTACATACATCAATACATAAACACGTGAAAGGAGGGAACACCAAATAAATAATTGGATGAATTGATGAATATAAAACAATCAAATCCAAATTAAAATGACATAGAAGCAAATTATGTTCAGCATGACTCGCTGTTTTCATTTCTTAATCCATTTCTGGTTCTGTGCCCTCAATGGTACAAAATGCATTTTGTCGCTAATAGGGCCGATTCAAACTGTTGCCGCAAGCTTACTATGTACATGCAAGGACACATAAAATAGTTTCCCTTTTATGCCAAGTCCCACTCTATTCTTAGATTCTCTGCTGGTTTCTCATAATCTACGAGGTGAATTTAATAAATGAACCACAGTGATAAATCGAAAGTACACTGATGCCAGGAAGAAGAAGAAGAAGAAGTAGAAGAAGAAGAAGAACTCGAGCAGCGACTTGAATATTGTTGCAAGAATAAAATGTCAGGAATTACGAATGCTGGAGTCACTGACTAACGGTCTACATTTTCAAAGATTTTGTAATGTATATTATGATTTTGAAAGAAGGCTTGCCGTTTTCCATGATGTGTGGGACTCCGTGATTGCACAGCAATTGGGTTATTAGCCAAACAAAATTTAACTGAGCTGAAAATGGTTTTCTGAATACACATTAGTTGCTGGTAGGTGAAGCTGTCGCTGGATGTGAGAGAGACTATTTAGGAGGAATGCCTAGTTTACTACTTTTCAGTGCACAGCTTTATCCTGAAACAGAGATTTTCATGAACACAATCCAAAATCATCAGTTGATTGCAAATTTAATTTCAATGCAGCAGGGAAGTGCTCTGCTATTTAGGCTAATTGTTTTACCTAGAGAAGCTGATGAATGCTCATTCTTTGATTCCAAGCTAGGAAATTCTCGTATGTTTTGTCACTAATTTGAGAACGAGTTTCCTATTAAGATAAACGTGTTTTCAAAAGAAAGTCGAGGCATTAGGGTTAGGGTTAGGGTCAGGGTTAGGTGGGTCAGGGTGGTGTGCTGCAAGACACGAGAGTCCTTGGTGTGCAGTCCGAATGTATTCCTTTTTTGAGGAACACCTCCATTCAGCAAACGATATGACTCAAAACTTCCACTTAGTTGGCATTTAAATTCATCAACTTGTTCTTAATCAACACGTCTGCCCTTTGGCTTTTGCAGTGTTCCAATTAATTTCAGCGTGAATTTGTCGAAGAACATCCTTCATTCTGGTTATGCACTGCCTTTACTTGCGAACGCGATGTTTATTTCAACAATTGCAGAGAAAAAACACGCTGGTCGGCAGTATAGATCTCTTTTTTGCCATGTGCCTGCTCATTCTTGTTATTATTCTCTTTCAAAGTTTACAAACGTTGTTCATTATGCTGCTGTTCAAACGCACACTGGAAATTTATTTTGTTTTTATAATGAAGATATTACCAATCTTTTTACCCATTTGTTGAATTGCTTAGCTGTCCTTTCATCTCTCCATACCTTGGCCACATCACTACGCTTTCATTATGTTCATTATTTTCTTCCTCGTTGTTCCTGCATTTGAACGACATATGGTGAACCATTTTTCTATGTGACGTCTTTTCTGGGTATGTGAAATATTCCCTTTGGATCTGTAAACATCTTTCTATCTTTGAAAATCCAGTCAACCTCACTGGGTATTTCCAGTTCATTTGAGATGCTTAGTACTTAGCATGCATAACGTTTTGTTCCAGATTATAGACGAGCTATTCCAGATATACTACAGTGTAATTAATGAGTTTAGATTAACTTGCAACGAAATATATAGGAAGTATAACGTGCTGATAACGAAACTTATGGTAAATTTAAAAAGACTGTTTTCCAAATGGATCGATTCTCATTGCTGAGTGAAGAGCCGTTTATCTTTATTCATAAATCTGCTAAAATGCATGGTGATAATAAAACATGATAAAAATTAAGCGGCCATTTAAAATGTTCAACAACTTCTATTTAATTAAGAAGGACATACAAAGAGCAACAACAATCTAAACATACATTACTGCGTAAGTTAGATTGCTCAACTACACTCGATACTTCCCTGTAAAAATGCATTATTCCTTGATTGATTACCAAATATAGTTGTCTTATGCCATCGGGAGCATAAAAGAAAGGAGAATTGATCTCATTAATTTGGAAAGTGGGTTTGCCGAATGGGTAATGATAAGTTGATCCGATTAAGCCCTGGCTCTGAATCTAAAGTGCACAATCTCATGATAATTAAAAATATGCAACAATTTCACAGGCTAAGTCAACATTTCTTTCGCATTTCGAGTTGCCCTTTTCAATCATAGACTATCTACAACGCAGACGGAAGGCACTTGGTCCATCGAGGCTACATCCACGTGCCTGATGGAACACCGTGCCCAGGCCCATCCGTGCCCTGTCCCTGTAACATTCATATAGATAACCCACTAATCTCTCTAACCTATACATCTTTGGACTCTAAGAACAATTTAACTTAGCCAATCCAAATAACCTGCACATCTTTGGACTGTGGGAGCCAACCGCAGCGCCAAGAGGAAACCCAAACAGGCACAGGGGAGTGCAAACACCACACAGACAGTGACCTAAGGCCGGAATCAAAGCTGGGTCGATGGCGCTGTGCTCGCGACTGTGCCACCGTCAACCTTCCAGGTGACTTTGAGCTGCCTTCTTGAATTTCTGCAGTCGCTGAGGTATAAGTGCATCCACACAAGTGTTCGGGAGCGTTTTCCATAGTTTCCAGGAATTTGACCCAACAACAGTGAAGGACGACGAGAAATTTCAAAACATGGTTTCGAGTAACTTGGAGGGGAACCTGCAAGTGGTGTCCATAGTCACCTACTGCTCCACTCATTCTAAATGATAGTGGTTTTCGATTTGCAAGTTTCTGCCTAAGTCGCGTTGCCGATTTGCTGTCGTCAAACTCATGCACATGCTTCCACTGTCCTCAATGTACTGCATGTTTGTGGAAGTGGTAGCAATCACGCAGGCTGCTTTGTCCTTGCCGGTGTCGAGTTGCTCAGTGTTCTTGGGACTGCACTAATCCAAGCAAATGGACAGTATTCCACGACAGCTCTGTCATGCGCCTTGTAAATGATGGACTGGCTTTGGCGGGGTAAAGGTGATTTACTCGCCATAGGATTCCTAGCCATTTGTCTGCTGTAGTAGCCACAGAACTAATGCGAATCCAGTTTAAGATCTGGTGAACGGGAACCTCGAGGATGTTTATCATGTGTTTATCAGCGATGTTAATGACATTCCATTTCAAAGGCCGATGGTTAGATCCTCTCTTTTTGAAAATGGTCGCTTCCCGACACTTGAGTGGTGCGAATGTTACGTGCCACGTATTAGCCCATGCCGAGATATTGTCCAAATCTTGCTGTACTTGGACCTGAAAAAATTCAGTGCCTGAGGAATCGTGAATGATGCTGAACAATGTGTAGTAATCGGCCAACATCCGCACTTCTGATCAAATAATGGAAGGTAGGCCATGGATGAGGGGCTGAAGCAAATTGGAAGAAGGACACTATCCGGAGGAACACTGGCAGTTATGTCATGGAGCTGATATGCTTAACGTCTAGCCACCACAACCATCTTTCTCTGTGCCAGGTATGACTCGAACCAGTGGAAAGTTCTTTCCATGATTTACATTGCTAAGCCCCGTTGAAGCCGTACTTGGCCAAATGTTACCTTTATATCAAGACAGTCACTCTCAACTCACCTTTGGCAGACACGCTGTTTGTCTATGTTTGAACATGTGATATAATGAAGTCAGGTCCCACGACACTCGGAGCAGATGTTCGGTCAGCAATAACGTTCTGTACAATCGAAATGTCTGTGCGAGTGGGGTGTTGGTGATCCATCACTAAATACATGCTAATTGAAAGAGAAAGATTTTGATCCGTCATAAAGTCAAATGTTGCAGTGAGGGACTGTGAATGTAATATTGCAACCCAGCATCAGACACTGTGGCAATTCATTAAAATAAAGGGCGCTTGCAGAAGGATTGTTTCTTTATTTTTTCCCTATATTTTCGTTTTAAGCCAAGGAATGCTTTGAGGAGATTGCATTTCAAAAACTGAAATAAAAAGTACTCCCGACCATCACGCAAAAGAGCCCACAAAATTTCGGAACAACAGATTGCACACCAAAATGTATTTGTCACTTCCGCAACCCCTTCTCGAACAAATGCGTGGAATAATCTCCACGTTAAGAACTCCTGTAAGGCAGAGTGAACCGGGAAGGTCATTTATTTTCGGTTATTACTCATTTTAACAGAACAATTCAACAAAACTAAAGGAATACCTCCGCGTATGGTCGATACACTAATTTCAGGTAGTTGTGATGTGGTGCGAATTGTCATCCATATTCTCTCCACGCCCCCGCGCTACGCGATCCCACGCTCCCGTCTCCAAACACCCTTCCAGCCTCCATTTCATTTCAAATATGTGGCGGTGGTATACATGTTAGCTATGTAGACATCAGCCAATCCGGTGATCCGAGACAGTATCACATGACTTTAACTAATAACCATAACTACATGCCTGTCTTAATTTCCGTTAGAACAGTTTGGATCCGTATTTTCACTCGCGCTTATATTTTAATAATATATTATTTTAAGATTACTTATGCTTTTTTAACTAATTGTTCCTATTTAATGACCGAATCCAATACTCTGTCGAGATTATAACCATGACAAAAAATAGCAACATTTATTTAGAACTTGTGCAGGTCATTTAACGCGCCTGTTTGCGATTAATTGGTGGTTGGTTAACAGCTTGCTTGGCACATAAAATGGTATTCACGCAGAAGACTGATTTATTCAATTTGTTCTAACAACAATGTTAAAAACTTGAGGAAAATAAAGAAAATTCAATATTTCTCCAAAGTAATTTCTCTGCAGTATATTGCATGTTCTTCTATATTGGTCTTTTTGACGTGGATTTAATAGGCACTGACATAAAAAAAGAGCGACTTAACAAACATCTTCAGAAACAATATCAACAACGCTAATGTTTTTGTTTCCTTCTTTCATTGATGTGACCGTAACCAGGCAAATAAAGCAATTATTTTCATAATTCTCATTGAACCTATTTTTGAACCATTCCTTTCCATTTCGAGGTGACATCAACATAAAGCGTTGCGTCTGTGCGTCCCAGGTTATTTGCCAGTGACAGCGAAAGTACGACGAAATATTTCCAATTTAGAATAGTGTGCATTTTCTGCTGACATGGTGCATTTAACGCGTTAAACTTTGCCATTAAGAGTTACACGATCAGCAAAGTAAAAGTAGTCAATTAGGCATATCATGACATATTTGGATAAATGCCCGAAACCGTGGTCAGATATGTGGATTTTAGCATTGTAACTAGTGGGTGCTGCTTCTTCTGTAAGCAATGCCTACGTAAGTATTGCATAAGGCACACATATTTCAGATAGAGGTCGAACCGTTTATTTTTCCAATGCGTAGGCTTTAAGGCATGCGACAAAATAATATACATTACTGGCTACTTCAATGTATACAGCCCAAGTCAATGGCATAGCAATACGCGGAATGGTCCAGGTAACGTATCTCAGCACAGTGAAATTCTGAAGTTCGAACCCAGTGCACAGGTAGGGACAATCTTTACTTCATCGTGGAAAAGCGATGAAAGTCTGAATGGTCAAAGCTGAACACTTTGTCTTACAGAAACGGACCTGTATGAAAAAAATACGCGTAAGATTTTTATCTCTGGGTTCAATTAATAACTGTTTTCTTAACACAAAACCGACTCTCCACACTGAGGATGAAATTCCCCGCAAAACCAAATAATCATGCTCAGAGTGGGAAACGATCTGAGTTGTGCTACCTACAAATAAACCATTGTTGGTGCATGCCATGTTTTTGTTCCCATAGATACCACATTGGGTTCAATGCTGCCGAGGTTAAACTATCTAGAAAATGTTGTTAACAATGAAATATTGCACTAAATGATATTTAAGTGTAGTAGCACGTGACTATGTTTTAACGAAAGGTAGCGTCAAACTCTCAACTGCTTTTGGCACTACATCACTAATTGCACTGACCGTCGCACATTCCTTTCCTAACAAAGAGCCATCCCGTCTCCACCGTCCCCCCACCTTCAACCCCGCCGCCCCCGTAGCCACAAACAAAGACAAAAATATCTCCAAACTAACCGCACCCTTCGCGTGGCACACGCATGTACAAACACACCCAGAGACAGCGTCCCTTTAATTATTTCTGGCTTCAGTGTTCAATGCTTCAAGTCATTTAAAAACGTTAATATTTCTCTTGCAATGTAGCGCAAGAGTTTAAGGACAAATCGGCAAACCGTTTCTCAAGGACAATTATTTATTTCCATTGACGCCCATTGAGATTGATGAACAAAATCGAGGAACACATCAACTGCGAAGGGAGTCTGATGCATAGCTGCGGAGGAAGTCTGGTGCATTATTCGATTCAACCGCCAATATTGCAAAGTTTCCTGACAGATACGTGTAGTGCAGACCGTACTTATATTCCTCCACCATTTAGATTATAATATTGACCATTGATAATTATAAGTCGTATCCCAACTTGTCGATTGCTGCCAACATTTCCATTGGCTATATATGCCTAAACCGCGCTTTGCATGGGCTGTAACATTTGCAGCTGCAAATGAAAGCCAGAATCTGATCTTATTTCTGTGGCTTGGCAATATTTGTTACTAAATTCATCTTACGTACCAAAGTATAGCCTCCAGCAGTTTCTAAATGATGCATTGTTGGAATCACAGATTGTCGCCACGATTCTTGCATATCCGTCAATGAATGTTCTGCTGGTCTTAAATATTTTATCTGACTATTAATGTCTTCGTATGAAGCTGTTTGATCTATTTATATTTTTTCATGTATTCAGATTTTCATGTGCTGAGCTTTCTAGAATATAAGTCAGGTTAAATATCTTCCTAACATAATTGAGGGTCATTCACCCGTAGACTTACTTTTCCTGAAGAAAATTCACCACTCCCTCCTTCATTAGTATATGCCATTTAAAGACAAGGGGCCCGATTTTACCATTTTAATTTTAATTCCTGAATCTGGGCGCAATTCAGATCCGGCTTCGGAAACTGTTCTCAGGCGCCCCCATACGGACATAGCCTCACCGCGCCCGAAATGCTGCTGGTCTGACCAGACCTTTGAACTCTGTATGCAAAAAGCGGATAAAGGGGCCTGGCCGTGAAAAGCGGGAGCGATGGCCTCGAAAAACATCTCCCCATCCCCACAACATAATTTCCCCCCTTATCCATCCATCCCCGCTATCCAGATCTTTCGCGACCCTCTGCTTCCCTTCTCCTCCCCCACCCCCAAAACGGTCGCCCGCAGAGTGGCAGCGGTTCGCCCCTGCTCCCCCAGAGAGAGATACTGCCGAGCTTCTCCGCTTCCTCCCTCCCACCAGAGATCCATCTGACCTCCCCCCACCCCCAACACCGGAGAACGATCAGGACTCCCTCTTTCCCGACCCCCTCCTCCCCAGAGAACGATCTGGCCTCCCTCCTCCCTCCGCATCTCACCAGAAAACAATCTGTCCTGCTTCCCTGCCCCCACCACCAGAGAATCATCTGGCCTCCTTCCTCCGCCAGAAGACCAACCGGCCTCCTCCTCCCCCCACCAGAGAGTGATCAGAATTCCCTCCTCCCTCCCCACACCAAAGAATGACCGGGCTTTCTTCCCCCCTCCACCAGAGATACATTAAACCCGCCCCCCCCCCCCCGCCACCCGCCCCCACCAGAGAATGATCGAGATTCCCTGCTCCTCCCTCCCACCAGAGAATGATCTAGCCCGCCTCCCTCCCCGCTTTAACACCCTCCCCCCCCCCTCCCCCCGCCACTACCACCGATCTGAGTCAGAGAGCCGTTCGAAGCTCTGAACCTATGGGCCCGATTTTACCATTTGGGCTCGAAGGGCCGGATCCCGCCGTAATGCAGATCCGAGCCCAGCATCGTCTTTGCAGCGCGCCCATACGCTTATTGCCGGCTCCAGTCCGATCCGCGCAGTGGGCGGGGCTTAGCGATGCCGGCCCCTTTATTCTAAATGCGCATGCGTAGTTCGAAAAAATCTGAAGCAGCGCGCCCAGGCGCAAAAGAAAGAAACAGCAGAGAGAGCAGAGGGGATGGGTGCGGGGATGGACTTGGGAGAATCTTGCAAACTGAAAATAATGTCGCATCTTCTTTGTGCTGCCTAATTATCTATGGGAAAGGTAATTAAACTACAGCGTCCGCGTGAGCAATTAGTGACGTGTATAACAAATTCGTGATCTGCAACTGGATTGTTGATGTCCCTGGAGTCATGAGCCAGGTGATCAAATGTTCCGAGTCATGTGGTGAACTTGGAAGAAGTGTCCCCGTGGTGGAACTTGGTTGGAAATAAGATACAAGGAGATTACTCAATCTGGGAAATCAACCAGAGTGAAAATAATTTTGTATTGGCAACTCTTCTCTCACATTCCATGGCAGATGTGCTCCTACTTATGAATGTGATTTGCATGGGCAACAGTGGGTACAGCTAATCTGCCGCTGGAGCAGCCTTGGATCCTTTCTTTCATTTAGTTTTCATATGAACATTGCACAGAATTAGAGGAATTCCCTTTGGAAAATGATGTCAAAATTATAATCACGGGAACTAAAAACCTGACAATCAGAAATTTGGAAAACATTTTAAAATATGTGTGGGGGGGATATATATTTTGAAATATTTTCCCAAATATCCGCTCCGTGCCTGAATCGGGTATCGGTAAAACCGAAATCTGCTCGGATTCGGGTGCAGATCGCGTTAAAGGCCCGACGCCCGACTTTACTGCGACTTCGTGCCCGAAAACCAAAAGTGGGGAATTATGCTTGGAGCCCAAAGAAGTAGGGGAGATCCTAAATGAATACTTTGCGTCGGTATTCACAAAGGAGAGGATGTGTTGACTGGGAATGTCTCGGAGGGGAGTGCTGAACCGTTGGAGAAAATCTCCATGACGAGGGAGGAAGTGTGAGGTTTGTTAGAGAATATAAAGACTGACAAATCCCCAGGGCCTGATGGAATCTATCCAAGGCTGCTCAGGGAGACGAGAGATGAAATCGCTGGGCCTCTGACGCAAATCTTTGTCTCATCACTGGACGCAGGTGAGGTCCCAGAGGATTGGAGGATAGCTAATGTGATCCCGTTATTTAAGAAGGGGAGGAAGGATGACCCGGGTAATTATAGGCCGCTGAGCTTGACGTCCGTGGTGGGGAAGTCGTTGGAAAAGATTCTTACAGATAGGATGTATGCGCATTTAGAAAGGAATAAACTCATTAACGATAGTCAGCATGGTTTTGTGAGCGGGAGGTCATGCCTCACTAACCTGGTGGAGTTTTTTGAAGAAGTGACCAGAATGATTGACGAGGGAAGGGCCATGGATGTCGTCTATATGGTCTTTAGTAAAGAGGTTGACAAAGTCCCTCATGGTAGGCTGGTGAAAAAGGTTGGATCTCATGGGATAAAGGGGGTGCTGGCTAGATGGGTGGAGAACTGGCTTGGTCACAGAAGACAGAGGGTGGTAGAGGAAGGGTCTTTTTCCGGTTGGAGGCCTGTGACTAGAGGTGTTCCGCAGGGCTCCGTATTGGGACCTCTGCTCTTTGTGATTTATATAAACGATCTGGAAGAAGGTGTAACTGGGGTGATCAGTAAGTTTGCGGATGACACAAAATTGGCAGGACTTGCAGATAGTGAGGAGCATTGTCAGAAGCTACAGAAGGATATAGATAGGCTGGAAATTTGGGCAAAGGAATGGCAGATGGAGTTCAATCCTGACGAATGCGAAGTGATGCATTTTGGTAGAAATAATGTAGGGAGGAGCTATACGATAAATGGCAGAACCATAAAGGGTGTAGATACGCAGAGGGACCTGGGTGTGCATGTCCACAGATCCTTGAAGGTGACGTCACAGGTGGAGAAGGTGGTGAAGAAGGCATATGGCATGCTTGCCTTTATAGGACGGGGCATAGAGTATAAAAGTTGGGGTCTGATGTTGCAGATGTATGGAACGTGTTATTCGGCCGCATTTGGAATACTGCGTCCAGTTCTGGTCGCCACATTACCAGATGGACGTGGAGGCTTTGGAAAGAGTACAGAGGAGGTTTACCAGGATGTTGCCTGGTATGGAGGGGCTTAGTTATGAGGAGAGATTGGGTAAACAAGGGTTGTTCTCCCTGAAAAACGGAGGATGAGGGGAGACTTAATAGAGGTGTATAAAATTATGAAAGGTATAGATAGGGTGAACGGTGGGAAGCTTTTCCCCAGGTCGGTGGTGACATTCACGAGGGGTCATAGGTTCAAGGTGAAGGGGGGGAGGTTGAGCACAGATATCAGAAGGACATATTTTACACAGATGGTGGTGGGGGCCTGGAATGCGCTGCCAGGCAAGGTGGTGGAGGCGGACACACTGGGAACGTTTAAGACTTATCTAGATAGCCATATGAACGCAGTGGGAATGGAGGGATATAAAAGAATTGTCCAGTTGGACCAGGGAGCGGCACGGGCTTGGAGGGCCGAAGGGCCAGTTCCTGTGCTGTATTGTTCTTTGTTCTTTTGTTCTTTGAAAACGGGCGCGAATTTTTGGTAAAATCGGGCCCTACGTCTTCACAAGCTGGACCGCCCGAAACCGATCTTTGCCGAGCATGTCTGTTGCCCACCGAATCGGGACATGCCAACGCGATGGTAAAGGGGGCAATGCAGGTAAAGTTGGGCGAGTAGTCCATTAATTCAATTTAAATGCATGCAAATACATTTGAATTGCCGTTGCGCCTGTTTCAGGCGCAGTTCGGATCGCGGCCATTTTCGGGCCTTGGTAAAGTGGGCATCAGCGCGGACGCGGGCGCGTATTGTACTAATCGCCTTCCGTCCGAGTTTACCAAGTTATCACGCCCGAAAACGGGCGCGACGCATCGGTAAGATCGGGCCCAACATAGCTAACTTAAAGTCTATGCGCAACTCTAAAAAATTCAGAACAATATCATAAATATTCAGAATACATAAACAAGAAAACGTGAGATTAAATTTGCAGCTTCTTAAAACATATTGTTCTTTCTTTTCAGAAATACAAACATTGAAAAAGCGTCTTGACGAAAAGGGTGAGCAGAATTTTAAACGAACAACTGTCATATTCGATGAAGATGCATTAAATATTTTTGTACAATTCGAGCAATTTTTAAGCAGAATCAATTTTAGTTTGTTGGCGTGAAAATAAAAACGAAACTCAATGTTTTACTCCATCACTGCGGCTGACAAATTCAGATTAAAAGTCATAATTATGCAAACTGAGGAAAAAATGTATTTATATATTAGTGAATGAAGCAGTTTGGTGACCACTGTTGAAATTGATTTTGGACAGTCTTCGCTTATTTTATTGCAGGCAAATTTGTCGCACAATTACCTCGAGATTTTGCGTCAGCGGTATATTTCTGAGTTCATAGTGCTTAATCGGATCAAGCAGTCAGGAAGAAAAACTCAGTTTGGCACATGCTCTGCTGTTTTTATCATTTCAGCTAAAAAAGTGGTGGATCAAAATTTAGGTAAACGTAAATGAGTTTGCATAATTTACGATTCTCTGCATCGGGAAAAATAATCGATTTTTTGGTCGGAAGCACATCACAACAAAATAGGTAATATATGTTGTGGTAGGAAACTTGCCGCAGGCATATGATGGTGTGACAGTTACATGATCAATTATATTAAAACTGATGAATAAAATGTGTTCATTCACTGTGGATCCACGGGTGTTTCAGCAAATAAAAGAGGGCTGTTACAGCAATGGGAAAATATGGCAACTTACAATACCCTCCGCATTGTTCCAACCCTTAAATTCAATGGAGTAGCGCCCTATTTTGTTCTGTTAGTCACTGAGTAATATCTGCGGGAACAGTTTTTTAATCGAGGGCACGATGTTTCTTTCTGAAAATTATTGTGTTACCCTTACCATTACGTTCATGGTACACTTACCCGAAATGGCAATGTGTATATTTACATTCCCAAGGAAACTGGCGATTTTCAAAGACCTTTCTTCTTTCCACTCATACTACTGCTCTATCTGACCAGAGATATATCTTCTGTTCATATACTCTCCCGTTTTAATGCATTCGTGGGGCATGAGCTTTGCATCCGAGGTTAGACTTTATTACTCATCACACTTCCATTGTGAATGCGGTGGTGAGCTGCCTGCTTGAATTGCTGCAGTCGACGTGCTGCATTGACCCACAATTCCTTTAGGCAGGGAAATCCAGGATTTTAACACAGAACCTGTGGTGGAACGGCGATATATTTCCAAGTCAGAATGGTGAATGGCTTGGAGGAAAACCTGCAGGTGGTTGTGTTATCATGTATCTGCACCCGTTGCCCTGCCAAATGGAAGTGGTTGTGGGTTTGCATCGTGCTGCCTATGGCTTTTTGGTCAGTTGCTGCAGTGCATCTTTTTCGATAGTGCCCACTGTTGCAGCTGAGCGTCGCTGCTGGAGGGACTGGATATCTGTGGTTAGATAGATGACAGGTGTTGGTAGGCCGGTTATTGTGCAGCTGAAACTACCCCGTCATATCTAATCATACTTATCCTACTCCCTAAAATTGTTACAGTGAACTTGCTCATTTTACAAAGCGTGAATATTATGTCATTTTATCGTTCAGAACAATCTGTACTTTGTTCCACTTGCATTGAACTTTGAATGCAATTTTTGTTTACTCCCACGAATGGAAATTGCGTTGCACAAATACTTTCTTTCCGTTAAGAAGAACATCTCATCTGGATCTTGTTACGTTATATACTGATCTGCATGTGGTAACTACTCAAATGTTTCCAATTCTTGTGCCATTCAAAGGCAATATTACCTTGATATTAAAAATGTGGGAAAATATTATCCCGGATCTACACCATTATTCTGCAAGTAATGTTCATTGCCTCTGTGAAGTCATTTGTATAAATCCTTGTTTGGAAATTGAACATTTTTGTTATTTGATTGGTATTTTCTGCGTTTTTTCGGTTTTATAGTTTCTCCACATTACATTCTTAAACTCATTGATTTTCCCCTTATAGAAGTGAAGCTGAAGTTGGCAAACACAGGTATATTATTTCAACAAACATATGATATGTTATACATTAAAAAATATGATATGTTATACATTAAAAAAATTCGACTCATGAATCTGATCCCCACTGAACACTGCAAGAATATTTTCGGAATAATTTCAGCTGGTACACTGCAAGAGAGACAATGAGTAACTTTACTTTACAATAATTGCATCGTGATTCAAAACAAACTGTTCACTGAGCCGCAGCCTGTGACATCCACGTAACTCTGGATAAGGTCATTATCGAAGAACGAGAACGCTCTATGTTATAATCAATGCCCGCCAATGCAACTGAAAATTTCGCACCAATTCCAGTTTAACGTCAGTTGTTAAGTTTGATGTTTAACACAACGTCACTTTAGTGTAAATTCTTTAAATAATGTACAGATATCGGAACATTTTTATTTAAGTTCTGATGTGAAGTCCACGTTTTATTTCCTCATCTTTAAAAAGAAATAATGCAACTGAAACAAGCTCTGGAGGACAAAGGTGAGCGTGAGCATCGAAACTATATTGTTGTCTGAAGTGGCTAACGCAAACCGCCTCGAAATGCAAGGTCATTGGTGCAGTGTACGATTTCAAGGACCCACGTATGCATGGGCCAATTATTCTGGAATATCTTTCGATGAGCAAAATCCATGCATATATTTCTTAAGCTACCCTCTGGACATTTTGAGCCTCAGGATTGTCTCAGACGATCGTCAGAGTCCATGGAATGTGCGTGGTTGTCAATGCATTTCCTGAGAGGTTCCTGAGGGAGAACATTGCAATATTTGAACTCAGTAGTTAAACATTGCCAATGCGCTTTGGGTAATTAATGTGAATTTGAACGTTCCACGTGACCACTGCAGTGAAGTGCTTCCGAACTCTTCCCTACCCCCTTAAATCATACTCTGTGTTATAGGTGCTTTTCTTCGTTAAACTACTGCGACGATAAAACTATTTTGGTTGACGTTTATTCTGTCAACCCAAAATTATCCTACCTAAAATATCTGAAACAAGTTCATTTCACACTGATGTGCTGACCTGATCCATTCCTCATACTCATTGTATGTGCCTGGTGCAAAACTGTTCGGAGCTCAGGGAGCAATGCAAACATTATTCATAACATGGTTCTCGTGTTTCTCCAATAATCACACAGATGTTTATTTCACTCAGGTATAAGTCACACTTATGAGTCACACCTATACCTTAAATAACAATATAAGTCCCGAAAAGAGGATCCATGCGTACCGAATAGACGGTCCACTCCACAATGAAGATGTCATTTTTACTCGTACTCGCAGAAAACACAACCTTTCGATTCACGATTGACTACAGGGACTCCACGCTCGGCTAGTAATTCCAGTGCACTGCCCACCAGCTGGCAGTTGTCACGTTTGTCATGCTCGTTGCAGTGCTTTCAATTGCGGCAAGAAAAAGTGGATATTTGCAAGTGGGGTGGGGTGGACGGGGGAGTTGGGGGTGGGGGGGGGGGGGTGGGGGCGGGGTCGAGGTGTGGGGTGATTGGGGGAGAGCACCCATCAAAATTTACACTCAGTACTCCGTCAACCGTCTCATTCACTGAAATATTAGACGGATGAGTGTAACTGCCTCCCAGTATAACGCATCCAGGAATCCTTCCCCCTGGAATGACTCAGTTTCCAATGTTCACGCTGTAAATTATTAGCGATATTCAAGCGCCATGGACGCACAGCAAATGTTATTGCCTTGATAACACGGAGGTCCAGCCGCACCTGCATGCTGAATCTGTAGAACACCACGTGCGTTGTCATCTTCAGAAATTGTGAGGAAGCAACTTATATTTAGCGATGTCATTACAGGATCATTTATCGCTGAGTCACTGACATTTTCTTTGGGCTATAAATGTAATGAAACGCCTAAAGGTATATCCAGTTCGTGCCCAGAAAGTACCCTATATAATGGCGAGGAAAAATAATTATAATCTCAGCACTATCTAATTTTTCTGCGACGTAATGCATTTATGTTTCAGCTCTCTTGTCCAGTGATGCTATCTGGCTCCGTCGCTTTCTCTTCCATAATTCTCTGAACCGCACAAACTTAAAAACTGTCCAAATTAGCACTTCTAACAACTTCCACATCTTGTGTTTTCTTTAGTTATGCGTTCAAGAGTGGATTTATCTTACCAGCTTTAAATATATTTTCGTCAAGATCATCTGCATTTCTACTCTGAAATTATTAAGAACTGAATCTGTACCTGGTGGATAGACGAACCACCTGAACATCGCAAGCTTCCTCAATGAGAATGGCGACTTCAATAACCGGAAGCTTACTTCTCCCTGAAATAAACTTATCTATGACATTACATTTTTAAAAAACAATTACCATGTTCAAACTTGCAATCATCATTGAAAGAGACTAACTGTGGAAAGGTCGACAATTTATCTAATATCTAATATGTCATAGTAAGAAGATACGACATTCGAGTTTGCTTGAGTCGTCTGCTTAGCCAGGCCAACTTATTTTTAGAAGAGAGAATAAAGATGGGGCTAGTTTTGTGACTTGGAAGGGTTTGTGTCCAGATCATTTTTCCTTGCTAAAATTCTATATAGGTGAGAAAAGCCCTTCTTATTTTTTCACCAGTGTGAATCAGCTACTTACTGTATAATATTTGCTCTCTCTCCGGCATATGTACAATTGCAACATTGAAATCAACTGAGCATTAACAGTAAATTTAAGTTCAAAGTTTACTGCGAAGTTACATGACAAGGTAACATGTTGCCTTGAATATTAACACTAATTAATGTATTTTGCCAGATTTCCACGCGTATTATATCTTGCGGTGTCTCCTTTGAGCTTCATACAACTATTATTTTAGATGGAGTAACAGCGTGTGATGGTTGCAAAAAAGTCGGCTTGCACAGTTGCAAAGTAGTTAACACTGCTGCCTCAAAGCGCTAGGGATCCAGGTTCGATTTTATGTATTGGGTCAATTCCTCTGTAGAGTCTGCATGTTCTCTCAGTGCCTGCGTGGGTTTCATCTGAGTGCCCTGGTTTGCGTTCCACAGTCCGAATGACGTGGTAGTTAGGTGAAATGGCCGTGATGAATTCTCCCTCAGTGTACACAAACAGGCGCCGCAGTGCAGCGACTAGAGGATTTTCACAGTAACTTCGTGCAGTGTTAATGTAAGTCTACCTGTGACACTAATAAGTCAACTTTAAACACGTTTAAAAGTAGAAAAACTTGGTTTATCTATGTCGGAATTTCAGGTGATGTAATTTGTTTTCTTTGAAAAAGAAGGTGCGATCAAGATGCGACTACAAACATAGTGTTTCTATTTTCCCCTGGATTTGTAGAAAAAAAAAACAATAGGAAAAGGACTGACAGACAATAAGATGCTAAATTAATTTGCAGCCGAGAATAGGTATGGAAGTCAGGATAAATACCAAGCAATTTAGGGCATTTTCTGCTCAGGATAGCTCTGATTTTTGTAACGTTAAAGGATGCAGTGGTAGTACCTGAGAGAGGAGAAGTGAAAATAATATTCCCTAACTTTGGGATCAGGAACATAATCAATTTTGCACCAGTGCTTAGAAAATCGCAGTCGCAATACAACCATGGTGATCGGAATGCCAATGTCAACAGAGCTGGGATTTTCAAAGTGTAAGTTGTATGTGAAATATGTTCCTTGATTCTTCAAGGGATAAATACAGCTGAAGGCATTAATTGACATTCAGATAGGGTTGAACATCGAGTCTGTAACAATGCAATTTTCAGACAAGGATTTATTTATGATTATTAAGTATATGTTTATAACGAGTAAGTGTAACATCAGGTGAGATTACAATGATGATTATTTGGCTGAGGTATGCAGAGTATTCGAATGGGTGAGTAAGGAAATATAAGCGGGAAAAATCCTCTGCGGTGGGAGAGCGTAGACACAGCTGGAATTATTCGGGATGAATATGTGATTATTAGAAAGGCTTAAAAGGAAAACAGTAGAGGTCATTCATTGAAAGAACGACTAGTCAATGGTACATCTTGATTGCAGCATTTATCCAAACATTTCAGCAATATTATAATACTTAGTTTTGTGCAGTGTATCCTTTATCGCATGATTTCACCCTATGTAGCCTCAAGGTTCATTGTGACAGAGTTGATTTATTGTAAATTAGCGTTATTATTGATATTGTTCTTTTAATTTATTCAATATAGACAAGCACCTGCGTCAAAAAATAACAGGCAAGTGCACCAACGTCCTTATTTTGACAGCTTTCAATACAAAATATTTTGATTACTACTTATTTTTCACGAAGCAAGTGTGTTTATATTATTTCCTGGAAATCGTGTGGTAACTTGTGGAATAGTTGAAGGCTGTGCGTACATAGAAGCCACAGTATTGTCACTGAAGATAGGTTTTAAATTAAGGTTAAATTTCAGAATGGAAAGGATGCTTCTGATAATATAAGAGATGCGAGCGAAATCTGAGGAAAAACATTGGTATTAAGATTCATTTATTCATTATCGAAGCTATTTTACAGCAAGTTGCAGTGATTAAATTGAATTGATTCCCCTGTTACCTGCGCACCTTTGTACTGCAAATGCACACCTGTTGAAAAGTGGCGCCTTGTTTTATTCCATTCCATTTATTGCCAGATTAAATCGGCAAAAATTGATTCTTTTGCTTTGGGTTCGTTTCCCTGAATTGTTCCTTCTTTTTGTACACTTATTTTTGCCACTGTTGCATATTTGTTGCGATACTGTAATGACAATGCCTGTGAGAACAATAACTCAAATGTGCCGGCATTATGCAACAAACTAACTTGATTATTCAGTATTTTCTGTTGCTTTGAAAATGTCTTCAAGAAATGGAAGTTGGGTTGCAGAGAGAACATGCAACATTAATTTCTGATGCAACATAAATCATGGATAATTGAGGGAGGCTGTCAAGGAAACCAGAGATATATTTGGAAGTTATTCGAACTATAAAATAGGGCAGTTTAAATGATTTTCTGTTCAGAATTTGATATTATGGACAATGAAATGTGCAACGACAAAACTAACGATATAAGGCATACAGTGGGAACCTTTATTCGTCTTGAAAATTCAACCTATTTCTGGAGCTTCAATGAAAGCATAAATGTGGCTTCCAGTGCAATGTTATATAAAACGAATATTTCTTACTTGGCGGCAAAGGAAAATGCTCAGGATCACAGCAATTACCGAATTTGGCAAATCAATAGCAGATGCAGTTTAATTGATATAAATGTGAGGTTATCCACTTTGGAAGCAAAAACATGAAGGCAGATTACGACCTGAATGACCTTAAAATTGGGAGAGGGGAGTGAGCAGCTTTACCTGGGTGTCCTTATGCACCAGTCACTGACGGTAAGCCTGCAGGTGCAGCAGGCGATAAAGAAGGCAAATGGCATGTTGGCCTTCATTGCGCGAGGTTTTGAGTACAGGAACAGAGAAGTGTTGTTGCAATTTTGCAGGGCCTTGGTGAGGCCACACCATCCAACCATGTTGGAATTCAAACAAAGGGCGATGCAAATCGAACAATATAAGTAATATTACTGAACTAAACTAATCCATCCTGTCAATACCGAGAATTTCTGTTGAATCTATTTTGAATGTATGCCCTTTGCCATCAAATCATTGGCATATTCTTAGTTTGAAATAACATAAGCACTAACTGAATGTTATGCATAATGTTGCACTTCGGTAATAATTTGATTATCATTTTTCAGAATTAGACCATACCAACGAAGCCTTGCAGAGCGCAGGTAAGAAGATGAAAGAGACACAAAGTCTTCGCTACAGAAAGGGGCTCTTCGGACGATCGTGCCTGCAGCAGTTATCAAGCAACAGCATATTTAGTCCCATTTCCCAACACGTAATCTGTAGCTTTGTAGCATTTCAAGTTCTAATCAAAATGTTTCTTTCAAGATGTGAATGTTCCCACTCATTCAAGCAGTTCTATATTCCCACCACCCTCAGACTGAAATATTCGTCAAATCTCTATAAAACTCGTGCCCGTACCTTAAATGTCAGTTATAATGACAAATATTTGTCAAATAAAATATTAAACACAGTTGAGAAATATTTATTTCAGACACGTTTGTGCCCATGCAAGTTGTTAATCGAATTCTTGAGCTTGATTCACATTTTTGTGGAAACAGTAAGCTAGATTAAGTTTCATCAATAAATTTGTTAATGCAACCTGAATCAATAATACTATCTATTTCCGAAGCCATGTGTTCTGGAAAGCTATCAATTGCCTTTAATGGCTATTTTCTTTCTCAAAGTCATTGTTCCGTCCTTTGTTTGAATCAAAGAAATTCGGTACTGGATTGTGCTTAACTTCATTATTATGCAATAACAATATAATTGTTCAATTGAAGAGAAACAACTGACGAAGAAAGAGTCAGGTAAATTGCCCTGTCAGGATTTCTGACCTTCGGAAGTATGTTTCCGGCATTTTTCAATGTGAATTTCAGTAGCTAAATGGCATGAATACTGAATTCCCTAAACTGCAATCTTTACTTACGTTCTTCAAACAATCCATATTTTGATTGGCACCTGTTCTATAATTTCCTTCAGATTTTCTGGAGCACGTCAAAGTAGATGGTGAGTAGCCATTAATAAAATGCAGGACAGAGCAGAGTGTGATTACCTATGATCGTTTCTTGATAAAAGATGGATTTAGTGAAGTTGACCTGAAACTCTTTTCCATTCAAATTAGCGAGAGTGCGGTAATGACCAGAAGCACCCAAATCAAACTTATGAACAAATTTCACTTTTAACATTTAGTTGCTTTGCAGGTCACAGCTCTTTGTGAAACAAAGAATTACTAAAAATAATATATTGTAAATATGAATTTAAGAAACATTAATGAAGTGGCATATTTGATCTATCATGCAGAAATTGAAAGTATGTACTGGTCTCTTCTTTGGAACTGCCACTTCTGACAATCAGCAGGCAAACGGTTGGCGATAATTTAAACTACTCAAAGGTATTTAGCTACTAAATTCGGATAATCCAACGAAAAATACCGAGACTATTGTGGCCAATGTCCAACCGCCAATCACAGTATGTACCTGTCATAACGCGATATTGAGGCTTTTGGGTGTGAACGCCGAGGGCATCCCGGAGTCGGAGCCACAGAAGAACCAGAGGGTTCTGTCGCAGTTGGTTATAATCGGGCTGGGATGGGTGTTGGGAGGTACAGGTTCGAAGGGGGAAGGTGTCGTTGGGGCCCGGAGGTCTTTTGGATCAGCAGGCAGGGTTTCCTCACTCAGATCAGGGGGAGGACTATAGTTCAGGCCAGATATATATGGATGTCTATTATTGGGTTAAATCTGTCCGGCAGGTGTGATTTCTTGTGTGGGGCGAGGCTTGGAAGGTGATTGTTATCCATTTGAATGCTGGAGTCAGTGTGGTCTGGGATTCTGCTGTGTGTTCTGGATTTGGAGTTGGCATTAATTCGATATGGTCGTGTCTGCGCTGAATATTGCGTGTGGGGCTCGGTAACGGGGTTGAGCACAACTACGATTAAGTTAAAAGTCCCTGTCTTCATGCTAGGCCAGGATAAATTTCAGGGTGAAAGTGGCAGAGTTATCAATCGTTACTGATGTTAATTGCTTTGTTAGATGCTTCCCGGCCACATCAAGAAAAGTTGCCCAGGGAAAGTTAGCTCTCTTGCACAATTCCAGGAAAGCCTGTGCATGACCTCTTCCTGGATGAATTCCCCAGTACCTCAATGCCGTATCCACAAAATGCCACTCTTGCCGTATGCCAAAATGCCATATCCACAAAATGCCACACTTATGAGCCCAGGTGTATCAGTGTCACACTTGCTGAACCATCACAAGTTAATGATTTAAATTATTCTATTTGATATTTGTTAGAATTGTTCAGGTTCAGTTAAGCCTGCTCATCCATCACTGGGCATACACTTACCTGGGAACTTCCAAGGGGCACACCCCCCTTCCACGCCCACCCCGACCCCCACCACCCCCATCACCACTGCAACATCCTTGATGTCGGACCATGAAGTCACAGAGGGTTTAAAATTGGGGCATGTGATAAACTTATAACATTTTACTAAGTGTGGCATGAGCAAATTTGTGTTAATCTAATTCACTTTTACACAACTGAACTTTCGTACATGTATTCCAAATCCAATCGGTAGTCTATCTAGTCGGTATTTACACCACAGGTGACGATATAATACATAAACTCATGTTAACATTGAATCCCGATTTGATATATGTTTCAATAGCCACAATGTGTTCGTCATCTGCTATTGCAATTAAATTTTATTTGGACATTTTTCAATGGCGTAGTGTTATTTTCATTGTCTTGCTAATCGCGAGAGGAAAGGTCGCGCTCTTGGAACTCAAACGATTCCTAGCATAGGGAAAGTAAAATTTGAATAAAGTAAATGAAAAGTCCAGAAACGACCACGATTGAATAATGAAAGCATTGATTTTTTTTAAAAAGTCTGTTCCAATAATGTCACTTAGGGGAGGACATTAAGTATTCTTTAGTGGTATGGACATCATGTGACTCCAGATCCACAAAATGTCGCCTAATTTTAAATTTAACTCAGGGCATTAACAATAAGAGACTGACAAGAAAGGCCAACATTTCAACAGACGTCACCATCCCACATGAGTCGAATACAAACCTCTAAACTTTATGCACACTCTCGACCGACGCTTCCAGAAAAGATAACATCTCCGTTATATTTTTTATTTTCCGTTAATATTTCTAGCACCTGCAGATTTTCTAATTATATAACTTGTGGCTCTAATTCGTTTAGTAGGTATCTGTACATGTTAACATGTCATCAGTATCAGGAATCAAGCAGATCATCATAATTCTACAATGACATGCTTGGAAACAGTATATTGCAAAGTTCTGAAACGCTTTGAATGATGCAAGATTGGTTGTTTCAGTAGATGAGTGAGCAGTGTGATGTAAAAAAAAACAAGGGTGTCGCCACTGCATTGGTAAGCTACTCAACACCTCCTATTTTTCCCAAGATTGGAGCTATAGATTTAATCATATGGAACGAAGTACAAATATTCCATCATTAATTTTTTTCAGAACTGATTGAACTCCCATTAATTACAATATGGAACTCGACAATAGATAATATTGGTAATATCAAATGCAAATGGGTTTAGAGTGGCCTTGAGACAAAAGAGATGTTGCGATCAGAAAAAAATTGGTGAGCCACTAAGTGCAGGTTTTGCCGCTAAATAAGTGAGAGAATTGTGTAAAAAATTGAATCATTATCCAATCTATAGGACTCTGAGACAGAAGCATGTATGGATAAAACTACCTCACTGTCATGGACAATTCTTGACTCGAATTAACATTCATTTACTGGAGGATATAACTCCTCTCAAGTCGCCTATGTAATAAAATGCCATTTCTTTCACAGGACACACCTATAAAGCCTACGCTTTGTTCAAAATAAGTTTCACTGTGATTGTATATCGCCTTCTGTAGAATATTATGCCGCGTTTTGAAAGTGTTTCTTTTGAAGCTCATCAATAAACAAAACAAATTACAGTACATGAAGCCGTTCAACAATTTGCACTTTTTGTGTGGAAAGCCGGCTTCCTTTTATTTCTCAAAACGAAATGTTGGGGAGCATAATTTTAAGATTAAAGCACGGAACGTCACGAGGAAATATTTATCAGGAGAGTCATTGTACCTCCAGTAAAATTAGATGCGACCATGCATTTCAGTACAAATAGATAAGATGATCAAAACGTACATAAGTACTAAATCGTGGCAAGAAATAAGTGCTGGAAAATAGCCATTAAATAGTAAAACAAATATTTCTGATGTTGCAGTTATAATGTTCGTAACACGTTAAATTCTAAGGACATTCTTGCAATATATTCATTCTAATTGGTTGATATTGTTTGTTTAACTTCAGAAGAACGGATTAAGTATTCTAAAACTGGTGAGCACTTGTTATTTTTTTCTGCTGAAATAATTTGAAGAAGAGTTGTAATCCAATATTAGAAACTTCCGAAATATTATATGGAGAGGACTGGACATTCATTTTAGATCTTGCAGTATCATCACAGGGAGAAACAAAGTTAATAATTCATCTGTGATACATTCACCATTCATCAGTGATACATTAAAAAAAAACGAGGTTAGGTAATTAATATGCTATAAACAAGAACAAATGCACCGAGCCAGGATTGTTCTCCAATCTGCAAATTCAGTCATAAAATATATCCCTGGGGGAGGTGTCCACTGGAATAGGGAAACGTCACTAACTGCAGCCCCGTATGCCATCAATCAACCCGCCCCCATATCTGCCACCAACAACTAAAATGTACGCAAAACAATTTAAATTTTGCACAAATGCGAAAGATCAACTAATGTTTATCTCTGTTTATCTTTCTGTTTTCTGTCCAACGAGGACGTGTTAAGTGTCTTCCATTAATTTCAATACTTATGGTTTATGTTTTATTTTCCCATTGCTTCACTTGATGTCACCTGCAATTATTTTGAGATCATTCGATTCGAGACCTTACTACCTGCATCTTTTTTTTTGCATTTTCTGTCGTACACTGTATCACTTGTTCATATTATACTGAATATTTGATGTTGAATTTCAATTTTGCTTATTTTATTTTACAAGTATTGATATGTTTGCTTGTCTAATTCTGTCTTCTGATGTACGTGTCTCCCACGGCACATGTGACAATCTTTAACTTTGATTGTTCCAACAGTGTTATGCTAAAACTCACAAAGAAAACTGTGTAAAAATACATTTTTTACTAGCTTCTATCCAGCCATTTGCACCACCAAGACCAATGCATGCATGTGACTCGTCAGACACCCGGGATTCCCCAGGAAACTCCAAACGCCCCTCTCGCTCAATATGAACCACATCTCTATGGCTTCTCCCACATAATACTTCCACCACTTGATTCCACTTCTCCCAATCTCCCAACTCAAATGGACTTTGCACATGCAATCACCGCTGCAAGCCAACTCTACACGTAGATCCCGAACTAACTGGAAATACTCTTCACCAGATGACACAAGTCTCCAAAACAACAAATTTGAACTTCAACCGACCATAAACACATCAGAAACCCGCCATAGTTTTGAAACCCCAGGCCATCTAATTTACCCCCATTCCCTGATATTAACTACCAGAACAAGGACCGTTTCCCCTTGGCCTCACATGTGACAGCAACAGCTTCTGCTTGCAAAGTAGAATCCTCCGCCATTCACAGCAGCTCCAGCGTGATGCCACCACGGAACACACTTTCCCTTCATTCCCTTTGTCGGCATTCTGCAGATAGTTTTGGATAGTTTTGCAAATTAGTGATAAATGTGATTTGACTTACAAACATAGTATATACAGATTTGGCTGTTTTGTTTTAGAATTAGAACAATTACAAATAATTCGGAAAGACATTGGTGAGCATTTTTGTCTCTCTCATAATAAACGTTTTCTGTGTCTATAAATACATTTCTTTGAGAAAGGAAAATGAATTTCAGCCCCCCCCCCCCCCCCCGCCCCACATTCAAACTTGTGAGAACAAACTTGTGTGCTTCAAGAACGCCTCGAAAATGAAATGCACTACATGTCTCGCTAAACCAAAATCAAAGATATCTCTTTTTTTTCAAAAACAAATAACTGAATTCTGCATACACGGGTAGGTGGATAGTCAGACAAACAGCCAGATAAAAGATCAATATAAAGATCGAAATATGCTGCCCAGTTCATAATCTGAATACTCTGCTCATGATTTCCTACTTTATTCGAATGATGCTTAACAGAAGCTTGAGAAACAATGCAGCATTTTCAGATTTGATACATAATATAAACTACAACGTGCAAAATTATTTCAAGCAGCATTGATCCTTCTAAAACACAAACAATCTTACAGAAACAATATACCTAAAAACTGGACAGAACGTTTTTGGAGGTGATTGTTTAAACGAAAACGCAAACAAGACGTAGTTAACATACACAAACATAAGCGTTGTTCATGTAGACATCATGGTCAATAGTAATGCAAAAAGCACGTTTGAAGATACTGGTTGCAAACTTCCGAACTGCAGTGCAATGTATTGCAGTGACCAGACCTCAATGATGCTCTAATGGTAGCGATCCCCACCCCCGGAAATTCTTAGTAAAGGATTGCCCACCATTTGCCCCGCACTAGGTCACCCAAAAAAGGTTCTAATTTACTGCGGAACATTGGACGGTTCCGACCACATTTCAACTATGGTTACCAGCAAAAGTTAGAGCAATTTCAAACGCAAAATTCATGAAATAAAGAGGAAGGCAGACATTTGGATAAAAGCAAGGCAAAGTCAGACACAAATCAGCGAGTTTGGAAGGATTGGTGTCTCCTTGAATTTGGATAAATGTTTGTGGCTGTTTATACCAGGCATCATTGTTGAGAACCTTACTATTCTCATATGTGGCAATGACCTAGATTGTAGTGTTCAGGGCATGTGTTCAACATATGAAGATCACACAAAGGTTTTTAAAGTTGGGAACGAAAATGACGATATTATGCCATTTCAAAAGGTAATTGGACGTGTTGGTGGATTTGAAAGATTGAAGGCAATGTAGACAAATGTGAAAGGAGTCATTTTGGCTGGACAGATATTGATAAACAGTATAGAACCAAATGAGAAACACTAAAATAGACGCAGGAACAGATGGTGTCAATATATACTTAATAAATGCAGTAAAAATGTCAGTAGATTTTGAAAGCCCATCTCTTAAACCAAACAGCATTTCACGTTTCATTAATATGAATATTGGTTACGTCAGTAAGAACGGCATACTGAGCATACATAAGACATTGTTTCGTCGTCAAATGAAACACTGAGTCATATTTTCCGAGCCATACTTTGAGGAATGATTTGAAGGCACTTGATAAATTGTGCACGAAGTTCACACGTACGATTACAGGGATTAATAATTATACTGATGGAGATAAACTGGAGACGTATGCACTGTTTTCTTGGAGGAAACAAAATGTCCAATACGGGACTTGAGATTAGCCTTGAATTCATTGTTTTATCGACAAGTTAAAAAATGTGACATCGTTCCCAGGAAAAAAAAGATGAAGAATGAGAGGGATATAGATTCCAAATGAAAGGAAAACAAAGAAAAGGTGATGTGTGTGTTGCAAGGGCGTGAGGCTGTTTGGTGGTAGGGGTTTCACGTGGTGGTCGGTGGGTTCAGCACACTTGCAGCGTGGCGAACAGAGGCAGGTTCGATCGAGGTATCCAAAGGGGACTTGGATTGTCTGTTAAATTCTAAAACTTGCACGGTGACCTGAATGAGTCAGGCGAGTTGGGCGAGATGGAATTATCATTCAGAGAACCAACGCAGATTCTTTGTACCGAATAGTCCACTTTTTCATTGTAAAAGATGTGTAATTTTGTCACTCACCTTTGAGTCTACGACATAAAATGAATATTTCAGTTGCGAGAATGACTTAGCAGATGTTTTCTAACTATCACATTGTCCCTATACAACAAATGGTGTAACTTATTAGTTGAATGCAAAGTTCAAAATTAAGCCAGCATTTTGGCCTTTCAATGTAGAACATTTAAAAACGGAGAGTCGTGGATGTTTTCTCTCATCTTTGTGTTTTTCTCAATTTTCGCTGAAACCTTACCGACCATATTGTGAAATATGTGCAGGATAGATCGATTGGCCGCGCTAAATTGCACGTTAGAGTCCAAACATGTCATGTTAGCTGTATTAGGCGTGGTAAATGCACGGAGTTTCGGGCTTGTAGGCATACGGCGTGTGTGCGTCTGTGTGTGTCTGTGTATGTGCGTGTGTGAGTATGTGTGTATGCGTGCGCGTGTGTGTGTGTGTCGGGGGTAGGAGTGGCTGGATAAGGCGCTCTTCTGAAGGGTTGTTGCAGAGGTAATTGCTGACTGGCTGCCTTCTACTGTAAGGATTATATGAATTATTTGGTTTTCTAATACAATGATTGAATATTGTGTGGGTAGCTAAAATAAAACGTGAAACATACATAGGGCACACACGCACATACACACAAACACACACACACACACATACATACACACACATAATGGTAAATCAAGATGGCCGGTACTGTCTTTAAATATGGACAATACAAAACTCACGAGGCAGATATCTCTGTAGGAATTCACAACGTTTATTTTAAACAGAAACACAACAGGCAGCTGCTCAGAGATTACCGAATGGGTTAAGTAGCTCTTAGATAAAGCAACACACCTTTCTGATGAAACGAACATATACAATCAATTAAAGATCAATTAATATATTTTCTTATCAATTATTCCCGCTTCATTTGTTAAAATCAGTTACATTCAGTAAACAGACATCAAATGTAATCGCTGACATATACCTTAGCCAATTACATTTTTGCATCTCGTATAATGATACCTCATATTTCGGTATAATCCAGATGCTAAATTCCATTTTGGCTCGAGTCACTTCCTGGTTTTGTGGTTAGCCCAGACAATTGCTACAGGAGTCAAAGTCGACATTCCCACCGGATCATTGCAAAGCTGATAAAATACGTGATCCTGCGTCTAGGCACGTCCATATTCTGAGTGTGGACAATGAATAAATTTATCCATAATCTTGCGAAATATGTTACTTCATAAGAAATTTTCTGAAATGAATTTCGCTAACTACGTGGTTTCCAGGCCATTGACTCTGAACTATTCGCCTTTTCCATCATGTCTTTCGGTAATCTGCTTTCTGCTGAAATGAGCAATGATTCACACAATACTTAAAATACATTAAGTTTTCAATATATATATATTTTAAAATCATACTTACTTGCATAATACTCTCTCTGCATCCACATATATGTGAACTATTTGTCTTACTGTTTTATGAGCGAAGAATCATGCAGCACTTGTTTGGCAATCCTGTGAGTGCCGTATATATTCTGTGTACAAATGATTAACTGGTGGAAATTTCCCTCTTCAATATATTATTGTTCTAGCAATGTTAAGTAATACGAACATATTAACGCTTAAGTCCCACGTTGTGCTTTGATTTATAGAGGCACTGCTGCGTTTGAAAGATTTGGGTAAAGCATTGAACTGTATATTTGCATTTCGTTGTCGCTTCATAACAAAACATAACATAACACAATGCAACATAACATATCATCGCAACTGGAGGGGGGGAGGGGAGTCGGGGGGGGGGGGGGGGGTGGAGTATGTAATATGGCCCCTGGAGCCTGTTCCGCCATTCAATAAGAATAAATTCATGGCTGATCCTTTCCTCGACTCCACTTCTATTACCTGCCCGCTTATAACCCTTAATTACTGCAGTGCTCATAAATCTATCAAAATTTGTCTTAAATGCAGTCACCGAGGCAGCCTTAGCTACATCACTGGGCAGGAAATTCCACTGATTCAACATCTGCTCCCCTTTATTTTGAGGCTATGCCCCCTCCTTCTAGTTCCACCAGCCCGGGGAAGCAGCCTCCCTGCTTCTATCTTATATGTTCCCTTCCTAATTATGTATGTTTTGATAAGATCCCCCCCCCTCACTCTTCTGAATTGCACTGCGTATATTCCTAGTTTATTCAGTCTATTCTCAAAAGCTAACCCCCTCAGCTCCGGAATCAGCCTATTGAATCTGCTCTGCAACCCCTTCAGTTCCAATATATACTTTCTCAATTAAGGAAACCAAAACTGCAAACAGTACTCCAGCTGTGGCTTCACCAACATCTTATACAGCTGCTACATAACCTCCCTGATTTTAATATCCATCCCTCGAGCAATGAAGAACAATACTTCATTTTCCTTCCTAATTTACTGCTGCGCCTACAAACAGACATCTTTTTCGATACTTGGAAACCCAGGTTCCTCTCCACAGCAGAACGCTGCAATATGTTACCATTTTTTAAAAAATAGTCTATTTTGATGCTATTCCTACCAAAATGGATGACCTCACATTTACCAAATTGTTCTCCATCTGCCAAATCCTTGCCCACTAATTTGAACTATGTTCCCCTGCAGACTTCCAGTGTCCTCTGCAGGCTTTATTCCACCACTTATCTTCATGTCATCTACGAACTTTGACACACTACATTTGTTCCCCAACTCCAACTCTTCTATCTAATCACTTACTCAAAGTGACAACGAAAGATAATCGGTATTTCAATATTGCAATTTCTAATTTAAAATCAAATTAAAGAAATGCATGTTGATGCCTTTGGATTACATGTAAGAAAAACTCCACGATATCCTGATGCAGTGTCTATGATATAAATTATTCGATACCTGACACACAGCATTCCAATTACTGTTTTTTTTTAGTAATCGAAATGCCGTAAGATTATTTTGAGTTATCTGACTGCATCTTTGACGTGACTGCAGCACAAACCAGCCAGAAATTAAAGACAAATGATCTAATTCCACGGCTATTGATGGGATCTAGTATTCTTTCTGATTTGATTAAAATTTTATGATGAGAATGCGTAGACAGTAAAGCTCCTGTTAAACTATATTCAAAATTCATGCCAAATGAATTATTTCCCTTTGTTCCGGAACTGAATTACTTTGGACTTCTATGCACTGCACAACGTTCAATCTTGATGCTCATTCATGAATGCATCCTCTGTTTCCACTCTTCATGCTCTGCATTAACGATTAACTTTGTATTGCCAAAAAATAAGTACGTAAATTAATCTTGGTGTACCGCACTGTCGTATAATTTGCTGCAAAATGTAAAGGTTGCCACATTGATTGATGCAGCACTCCGCTGTTACAGACGTGGCATGGTGGCACACTAGTTAGCACTATTACTTCACAGCACCAGCTACCCGAGTTCAATTCCATCCTTGGGTGACTGTCTGTGTAGAATTTGTACAATCTCCCCCTGTCGGCATGGATTTCCTCCGGGTTCTCCGGTTTCCTCCCACCGCCCAAAAATGTGCAGGTTATGTCGATAAGCCAGGCTAAATTGCCCCTTAGTGTCCAAAGATGTGTAGGTTAGATGGATTAGCCACGGTAAATGTGTGGGTTTATGTGGATAAGGCGGGAAGTGGGCCTGGACAAGTTAGTCTGTTAGAGTGTCAGAGCAGACTTGATGGACCAAATGACCTACGTCTACACTGAAACAATTCAATGTCTTCCTAATTCAATGTCCTCATTCTAATATTCTGTCTTTCCTCTATCTCTATCGATCGTCCAATATATTTTCTTCAAAAGCAGTAGCTCTTAGTGTGGAATGCATTGTTCTTGCCACTTGACTCCCTTCTGAAGTGGCACAGAAAACCGTTCCATTTTGGGTAATTTAGTATGGAAGAAATGCATATATTGTATGAAATATTATGACAAAATAGCATGGTATCTATATTGTCATATTCCTGTATACATTTTATCATATTGACCCACAAGATCGTACATTTCTGTTTCCACTCTCCCTTCGTTTATCGTCTTTGTTCATTCTATGAACAAAGATTCTTTCCAAAAAAATCATTTACACCATATTTTATTACATGCCTCGTTCCATTTATTGTTTTTTGTTTTCTTTCAAACTTTCATTGGCACGTTAATAGGCATCTCTCAAACTTTAGCAACTTGTATCGATGTCCATGTAGTAGAGATTAGAATTAAACCATTCATTTCTACTATGATATTTTGAAGGAACATGTCTGCCTGGATCTGATCCGTCCATACAATATTATTGTTTACTTATTCATCACATTCAGTCCCAATCTGGTTCCCTTTGAGATATCTGCACTGTCATATTGAGTTGCAAAATCTCTCTTTTTTTAAGATGACTTCAAATCATCACTCCCCTGGGTTTTTGCTTAGTTCTTCGCCTCTCCTCGCCGTCACTTCCCTCCCCCCTCTCCCCCCCCCCCTTCCCACACACCCCCTCCCCCCCCCAGCACTAATACACAGAAGAGCAGGGCACTGATCTCAATGCATCTTTACGATACAGTTCTGCCTCTCCCAGGGAATGCTGCATGTGTCGATTGAAGCACACCGCGACAAATTGCAATATTATTTCCCAAATTTCCATGAGTCAATTATAATTGTAATTTGTAATTCTGGTTCTGTTAACAATCCATAGTTAATTGAATTTTGGATTCTGCCTGTAAAATTGTACCCAGAATTTTTAAATTGCTTTCAGAATATCATTCCTGCATCTGTACGTGTGGTTATTTCCGCATGAACCATGCAGAATGGCTGCCTCATGCCCAACTCCAGGTTCATGCACATTCACAGGGAGGTATATTTACTACTCGCACGAATCATGTAAATAAATAGTCATAATACCTGTTGCTACTGCCGAGCACTGTGGCTCTCCGCCAGACCATACAACCCCATGTCACTATCACATTCATTTAACTATCCTAACTTCTTTCATGAGTGTTGCATCAGATGATAACTGCTGAAAGGACTGATAAGACTCTCATAGTAACACATTCATTTTCCGTTTTTTTTAAGCTGTTGACATGTATGGTTTACCTCCAAATAATCAAATTGTTTCATGGATTGCTGTATGATATATCACAGAGATCATCTTGTGCGATGACATCCCATATGCAGTTTGGAATTCTTATTTCTAATATATTTTCGACTATTTCCAGAACTTGAACGGCTTCGAGAACTTATCAGTAAGTAACTATCAGTGTACTTTAAAAATATTCCTAACAGCGGGGAGACTGTAGCTCCACCACAGGTATAGCATTATTGGAGAACACTGCTCATCACCAATTGCTCAAGGGAAATGAAAAACACGAATTTGCGCAAGATGCTGGGTGAGCCACGAAAGCCCATATCTTTCAGGTGAGCAATACTAGGACAAACGCTGAACTTATGTAAGGGACTGAGTGGCGCTGGTGAAGCATGACGTCAATGATTATATTATCAACTTCTAAGTGTTGCTTTATAACACAGTAGACGGCACATGTAATGTCTGTACTCGTGATCAACAATAGACTGATCGGGTGATTATTTGCTTGTTCAGGGTTGCCCTGCTTCCATTGATTTGTCGCTACAGGAACATTCTAACTAATGGCATGGCTAATACTTCGGGCACAGTCCTGACGTATTTCAGTCGCTACGTACTATTAGAATGTTGCCAGGGCTCGTGTGGGTTTCAAAATATACTGACTCAGCGATCTCTTCATATCGCTGAATTGCATCGAATCATCTGAAGACATGCATTGAAGATCCTGGGAAACCAAGAATGAGATAGAGATTATGGTCCATTCTGTCTGAAAAAGGAAAATATGTTTCTGCCTGTCGTTTGGCCTGATGCACTCTGCCATCATCCACGTTTGGAGTACTGTGGAGATTAGTCTCTTCTCTCTCCTAAGTTATTAAAGTGTTCACCATCATTCACGATTGGATGAATCAGGAGTACAAATGTTGAACCAGATCGATCGTCTCCATTTAGATCACTGCACGCTTCAACTGCACGGAATGCAAGTAGTCATGCACTGTAAATAAACAGAGTTGACACCTCAATTAAGTGTGCTTTCTGCTACACCTACAATACCCCCATGATGTCTTCATTGTAACGCTATTAATTCATTGGGGTTAGGTTAATGTTAGAGCGTGTGACAGTCGAGCCATTCCATTGTAGATTATGGCTCAAGACAATTTTGCTGATTTTGATGCTTTGCAAATGACCAGAACTGAGTTAACAAAGAACAAAGAACAATACAGCACAGGAACAGGCCCTTCGGCCCTCCAAGCCCGCGCCGCTCCCCGGTCCAGGATTGAATCCTGAATCCAGGATCCCCGCCCAATTTTCCAGCCTATCTACATACCAGTATCCTATCCACCGAGCTGTCCCTCACAGCTACGATGCTTTGTTCATTACAACCTATTAACTCACCCCCACCCCCCCATTCCAGACCATGTGATCTCCAGGGAGAGGCGAAAACCCAGAGTGAAAAACCCCAGGGCCAATATGGGGGAAAAAAAAAATCTGGGAAATTCCTCTCCGACCCCCTGAGGCGATTGAAACGAGTCCAGGAGATCACAATGGCCCTGATCGGAAAATGCTTCCCAACCCTAGTCATTTCCACTTCCACGAACACCATATGAATTCCCTGCCCCCGAGACAGGTTCCCAACTATCCGCAGTCTCGCTCTGTACTGGCACCAGCAAGATGATCATAGAATGAAGCCTTGAAACGAGAAACAAGGAACAATTAGCCCGTGCCGCTCCCTGGTCCAAACTAGACCACTCTTTTGTATCCCTCCATTCCCACTCCGTTCATATAGCTGTCTAGATAAGTCTTAAACGTTCCCAGTGTGTCCGCCTCCACCTCTTTGCCCGGCAACACATTCCAGACCCCCACGACCCTCTGTGTGAAATATGTCCTTCTGATATCTGTGTTAAACCTCCCCCCCTTCACCTTGAACCTATGACCCCTCGTGAACGTCACCACCGACCCGGGGAAAAGCTTCCTACCGTTCACCCTATCTATGCCTTTCATAATTTTATACACCTCTATTAAGTCTCCCCTCATCCTCCGTCTTTCCAAGGAGAACAACCCCAGTTTCCCCAATCTCTCCTCATAGCCAAGCCCCTCCATACCAGGCAACATCCTGGTAAACCTCCTCTGTACTCTCTCCAAAGCCTCCACGTCCTTCTGGTAGGGTGGCGACCAGAACTGGACGCAGTATTCCAAATGCGGCCGAACCAACGTTCTATACATCTGCAACATCAGACCCCAACTTTTATACTCTAAGCCCCGTCCTATAAAGGCAAGCAAGCCATATGCCTTCTTCACCACCTTCTCCACCTGTGACGTCACCTTCAAAGATCTGTGGACTTGCACACCCAGGTCCCTCTGCGTCTCTACACCCTTTATGGTTCTTCCATTTATCGTGTAGCTCCTCCCTACATTATTCCCACCAAAATGCATCACTTCGCATTTATCAGGATTGAACTCCATCTGCCATTTCCTTGCCCAAATTTCCAGCCTATCTATATCCTTCTGTAGCCTCTGACAATGTTCCTCACTATCTGCAAGTCCTGCCAGTTTTGTGTCGTCCGCAAACTTACTGATCACCCCAGTTACTCCTTCTTCCAGATCATTTATATAAATCACAAACAGCAGAGGTCCCAATACAGAGCCCTGCGGTACACCACTAGTCACAGGCCTCCAGCCGGAAAAAGACCCTTCCAATACCACCCTCTGTCTTCTATGACCAAGCCAGTTCTCCACCCATCTAGCCACCTCCCCCTTTATCCCATGGGATCCAACCTTTTTCACTAGCCTACCATGAGGGACTTTATCAAATGCTTTACTAAAGTCCATATAGACAACATCCACGGCCCTTCCTTCGTCAACCATTTTGGTCACTTCTTCAAAAAACACCACCAGGTTAGTGAGGCATGACCTCCCTCTCACAAAACCATGTTGACTATCGTTAATGAGTTTATTCCTTTCTAAATGCGCATACATCCTATCTTTAAGAATCTTCTCCAACAACTTCCCCACCACAGACGTCAAGCTCACCGGCCTATAATTACCCGGTTTATCCTTCCTACCCTTCTAAAATAGCGGGACCACATTTGCTATCCTCCAATCCTCTGGGACCTCACCTGTGTCCAGTGACGAGACAAACATTTGCGTCAGAGGCCCAACGATTTCACCTCTCGTCTCCCTGAGCAGCCTTGGATACATTCCATCAGGCCCTTGGGGATTTGTCAGTCTTTATATTCTCTAACAAACCTAACACTTCCTCCTTTGTAATGGAGATTTTCTCCAACGGTTCAACACTCTGTTGTTATATATTTTCTAAATCTTAGCATTTAGTACTTTCTCCCGTCCTTCCAACCTAATTACGCGATTATTGAATGTGAAAACAGTCCACCTTCGCCAAAAGGATGCATGGTTATCACTTCAGCAATTTAATCATTGGTATATTCAGCAGCTATAGCTTATTTAGTTATTGTTCAAGATTTCAAGGAGCGTTTGATCTTTTGTAGTTTCCATCAGCACCATGTACAAGCAAAGTCAAGCAGTAACCGAATGCCAGACTCAGTCAGCTTGTTATGTAGTGGCATTGCTGATACACATTTCATGTTGTATATTTATTCGTTTCACGTATCTTTCGTTCTGTGGTCGTGCCAGCCTCAATATTGAAGAAACCATGGGGAGGCGATGAACCAGTGGTAACATTGCTACACAATTAATCCACAAATTCAGCTAATGTTCTAGGGACCCGAGTTCGAATCCCGCCACTGCAGCTGGCAGAATTTGAATTGAATGCAAAATATCAGAAATTAAGAAACTACTGATGACCATGAAACTTTTGTCAATTGACGGAAATACTCACCTGGTTCACTAATGCCCTCTGGGGAAGGAAATCTTCCATCATTAACTGGTTTGGCTGACATGTAAGTCCAGAACCATCGCAATCTGGTTGACTCTGAACTGCCCTTGGGTTCCCTAAGAATGGGTAATAAATGCTGGCCAGCCAGCGAAACCCATATCTCAGGAATGAAAAAAAATCTGAAATCCTCAGCTGAGGTCGATGAAAGGGGTTGGGTGGGTACTTTTTTGGCTTAATTTTATTAGCCTCTCTGAAATCCAGAGTAAATGTTGATGCTTGCCAGAGGAACTACTTGGCTTACCTTGCCAGTTGCAAAGGGCATAGCCAGCGACGCTGATGGCAATGTTTCGAATAGTTACGGAACAGAGAATTTGTTGACAAAAACTATGCCAATCTGCTGCTTGAACTCCCCAGCTTTTGTCGTGACGCTACGGACTTCCTACAGAAACTCAACACACATGGAGCAGTTGAACCAGGAGCACTCCTCGTCACAATGGATGTCTCGGCACTCTACACCAGCATCCCCCACGATGATGGCATTGCTGCAACGGCCTCAGTACTCAATGCCGTCAACTGCCAGTTTCCAGATGCAATTTTACAACTCATCCGCTTCATGCTGGACCACAATATCTTCACCTTCAACAACCAGTTCTTCATCCAGACACACGGAACAGCCATGGGGACAAAATTCGCACCTCAATATGCCAACATCTTCATGCACAGGTTCGAACAAGACTTCTTCACCGCACAGGACCTTCAACCGGTGCTATACACTAGATACATCGATGACATTTTCTTCCTTTGTAGTCATGGTGAGCAATCACTGAAACAACTATATGATGACATCAACAAATTCCATCCCACCATCAGACTCACCATGGACTACTCTCCGGAATCAGTTGCATTCTTGGACACACGCATCTTCATTAAGGACGGTCGCCTCAGCACCTCACTATACCGCAAGCCCATGGATAACCTCATGATGCTCCACTTCTCCAGCTTCCACCCTAAACATGTAAAAGCAGCCATCCCCTACGGACAAGCCCTCCGAATACACAGGATCTGCTCGGATGAGGAGGATCGCAACAGACACCTCCAGACGCTGAAAGATGCCCGCATAAGAACAGGATATGGCGCTCGACTCATCGATCAACAGTTCCGACGCACCAGAGCGAAACACCGCACCGACCTCCTCAGAAGACAAACACGGGACACGGTGGACAGAGTACCCTTCGTCGTCCAGTACTTCCCCGGAGCGGAGAAGCTACGGCATCTCCTCCGGAGCCTTCAACATGTCATTAATGAAGGCGAACATCTCGCCAACGCCATCCCCACACCCCGACTTCTTGCCTTCAAGCAACCACGCAACCTCAAACAGACCATTGTCCGCAGCAAACTACCCAGCCTTCAGGAGAACAGTGACCATGACACCACACAACCCTGCCACAGCAACTTCTGCAAGACGTGCCGGATCATCGACACGGATGCCATCATCTCACGTGAGAACACCATCGACCAGGTACACGGTACATACTCTTGCACCTCGGCCAACGTTGTCTACCTGATACGCTGCAGGAAAGGATGCCCCGAGGCATGGTACATTCGTGAAACCATGCAGACACTACGACAACGGATGAATGAACACCGCTCGACAATCACCAGGCAAGACTGTTCTCTTCCTGTGGGGGAGCACTTCAGCAGTCACGGGCATTCAGCCTTGGATCTTCAGGTAAGCGTTCTCCAAGGCGGCCTTCACGACACACGACAGCGTAGAGTCGCTGAGCAGAAACTGATAGCCAAGTTCCGCACACATGAGGACGGCCTAAACCGGGATGTTGGATTTATGTCACATTATCAGTAACCCCCACAGCTTGCCCCTGGTCTTGCATAATCTCACCAGCTGTTCTGTCTGGAGACAATACACATCTCTTTAACCTGTGTTTAATGTTCCCTCCAACCACATTATCTGTACCTTTTAAGACCTGGCTGGCTGTAGAGATTTGCATTCTAATTAGTATTCTGTAACTTGATTCCTGTGTCTGTGCACTGTTGGAGAACAGAGACCACTCCATCTGACGAAGGAGCACCAAGCTCCGAAAGCTTATGGTATTTGCTACCAAATAAACCTGTTGGACTTTAACCTTGGTGTTGTGAGACTGCTTACTGAAGTTTACATGGACAGCTTTCCAAATTTTGAGACCAGACCACACATCGGTAAGGGAGGTTTTGCAGGATTGGCAGAGTTAGGTTTCGAATCGTGAGTTTCGCTGTATAATCAGCCAATTTCCCTTGTTTACTCTAGTTTCCTGCACTTTATTCTTAAAATTTAGCGGTTGAATGCAACTAAATTGCTTACTCCGCCATTGTTGAAGTGTTGTGTTAGCCAGGCGCGGTTATGTGGGAATGACACCCTACATAGGGATGACGGGGAAAAGGATGGTAGCTGTATTTCATGAAAGGACTTTAATGAAACGGAATGTGTTGTACGACAGAGGAGGACGTTTCAGATGGTCACCATTATTGTAACTATCAATTCCAAATTTATTAATTAATTGACCTCAATTGTCAGCTGTTTTACCGAGGGCCTAAATCTTATCCGATAAACGTCTTTGGTGTATGAGCCTGTCAGTTGAATGCTGGTGAATAAGGTTTATGCGCCTGCATAATTATTACCGTTCAAAATCAAGAATTCATATGTAAGAGAATTGCCATGGAACCAATAATTGAACATCGTTTGCCCTCTGGGAAATCGATTTCGTTGTAGATTAAATGCGTTTCAGAGAATATTCACAAAGGCTCAACGGAAGCATTTGCTTGCTAATGTATCGTTCAGGAAAATGGCAGACAAATCACTGATTTATCCGGAGCAATGTTGCGGAGGAAAAGCAGATCGAAAGCTGAATGTGCAATCTCTTTTATCAAATTGATTTGTGTTATCACATGGTTAATTGCGGTTAAATGTAACTAAATTGCTTACTCTGCCATGGTTGGAGTGTTGTGTTAGTCAGGCGCCGTTATGTGGGACTGAAGCCTTACGTAGGGAAGACGGGAAAAGGATGGCAGATGCATATCATGAAAGGGCTTTAATGAAAATCTCCATTATACTTGTTAATGACTGAGAGAAGCACTTGCAATCTCAGTCCCCAATTTGGCCGCTGACATTAAGTTCATTGGGATACAGAGTGCTTTAAAAAGAAGCAAACAAATACATAGGTAAGTTGATGAATGGTGACTGTGAGACGGCTTATATTAGATGGATATCAATTTAGTGAGTACAGTGCAATAGATCTGTGTTCAAAGATCAGTACATTTACTGTAATTGTCTGGCAACAGCGAAAATGTTCAGAGGCCCATGAGCATATCTCTGAAAACGAAGACATTCAAATTTACTTCGCAACCACCTCAAAATATGGTAACGTCTGTGAGTAGAATTTTGAATTAATAACAGGAAAGCTGTCTGGCTGCATTACTCATGGCTACAAAAACTCTGAAATGAGCATAATCTGCAAGAACTAACAATGGAATGGAAATTTGATGTCTGAAGAAATGGTGCACAAATTATTTTGAATATTTTGAAGTGTCCAAGCATTAGCTTAGTATAAAAATGTGCAAAAGGTGGCGTGGATACAACCAGTGTAATATGTTAATAGGTACTGTTAGCGCGAGAGAGCGAACACGACCACTTCGGACTCAGAGTCAGGTTCAACAGCGGTCGACGGAGGTGCAATCAGGACATACAAACAGCACTGTCCCGAAAGCACTCAGAAAGCCTGCCGCAATGGGCTACAGTTATACTCGAACTTTGACACGTTGTATGATTCAAATGTTAATGTTTTGTTTACAGTATTTGACTCTGACCATTCTGTTTGATGTTATAAGTACAGTATCAATGTTTACGTATGGTAATCGTTTCTGTCCGATGGGTTTATCAATGGACTAGAATCTCCCCGGGGTTTCTTGAGCAACGGGTGTTTGGCCGATCTCAGGAAGTCTTTTGAGGCTAAGAAGGCTTCCTGATATCACTTGATTAGGTCAGTGGTGCTGACTTGATTAGATGAGTTTCCTTTGGTGCCACCCTTTCTGGCCCCCTTTTGAGTGTTAGACCTTGTTTGCATTTTAAAAACATGCCTTTGCCTGTTTGTCTGGATCTATCCCCATTAATCTTTAATGGAGGGGTTCTGACTGCAGTTTGGCCTGTTTCATATTATATACGTAACTACATAAATTTGTTGTCCGCTGACAGTACTCTTATGGATTTCAGTTCTCCAATTTGGAACTGCATTAACAATGCCGATGGAGGAAACCTTTTATCAACGCTGGGAAATTAAGAACACAGTAGATAACGTTAACAATGTTATATCCTGACAATCAAAGAGATAAAAAAACAAACATTGCATTTTTGTCTGATTTTCGGCATGTTTGATATTTAGAGAAGTAATGATTCACTGTACATAAATAAACCATCATCGGTATCCTGATTTCAGTCCTCAATGATGAACAACGATGAGTGCAACGTCTCAATGAATAACAAGGAAGACAATTATGAAGGCAGTTGTCTTACTGAGTGTGCAAAACTGGAATGTATCATTCAAACTATAACTTTGCTAAATATAGGATAAATAATACTCATTATTGTTCATTTGTGAGTTTTTGTGCGGACAGCAATAACATGTCAATTTGAATATAACTTGCAATTATTTGTTAAGAACACATTAATGTATTGCAGAGAGCAAAACAATGAAAACTGCTGTCAGTTTGTATCTGCAGATTAATTTTCTATTGGTTCGAATGATGGTTACAGTCAGAAAGAAGACTTTGTATTTGGATGTCAGTTAACTGAGTGCCACAAAGTCACTACAGGATGTGATGGCCAAGCAGTATCATCATTGAAATAAAGTTGTAATTTGCAACAATCTTCAAACTCTTCATTATCGCATGAAAAGTATGAAAGTTCACTGATTACGGGAGATTGTTCATCAGGTACAGAAACATTCAATGTTCAAAATAAGGAACACATCATGTATCTGCTGTAAGTTCCCAGACAATTATTACCTCCAACAAAAGCTAACTTAGCCATCGCCCTTTTGATATTCAGTGACTTGGTTTTTTAATAGGTAGCGCTCTAAGAAAACCTGTGATTTTTATTTTCATGTAACCATGGAATGCCTACAGTGCCGAATTGGGTCGTTCGGCCCATTGAGCTGGCGTCTGCTCTCGAAAAAAAAAACATCTTACAAGCCACTAGTCCACAGTTCCCAAACACCTACCCCCAAAACCTACACACCCATACAATTATTATAAGCACACATGTCAACATCATCTGAAAAAATCATGTGTAGGTAAATATATCTTGAAACTGGCTCTGGTCAGTACCACAATTTGATGCAAACAATGGGAGAGTACTCCAGTGGAGTACAGACATTAGCATGGAATACTTGAAAGATTTTTTTTCCTACAGATTTTCAAGTAAAACGAAAATTCGAACCAATTGTAATGGGTGCCCTGCATATATATATATATATATATATATATATATATATATATATATATATATATATCTAATGTGTATACACTTGCAGTATAGAAGCAGCAGCTGACTTAACTGTTTGATTTTGCACCGACAGAGGAACGGGATCAAAAACTTGGTAAATTGTTTTCTTTGAAAAATAATTACTTTAAATTTGGCGTGTAAACACCAGGGTTAGAATCTGCATGACTCATGGAATACGCATGTATACATGTCCGTTTCAGTTGACATCTGCGCTGTTCTAATTTGACTTCAGATTTTGAAATAAGCTTTTTTTTAGTTCATGCTGCATTCTATACCGAAAACTGTAGAGGTTGAGGATAAGTATGGGATGTTCAACTGATTCCAAGTAGAGGAATGGGAGAATTTTACTGACTAAATATTTGTAGTAGAAGTGGTAAATAATATACTGTATTGAGTAATTGTTATGACATAAACTTGCTTCTTATATAACATTACACACACAGATTGCAATCATGCGTGTGCGTGCTACGAAAATAATCAGAAGGAGTCAGATGTTTACCGATTCAGTAATATTAAAGTAACGTGTATATGTTATCACCCAAAAAACACATAGAATTTGTTTTATCTTATATTCTGTTTGCTGCCAACCACCTATTGGAGATTGTTACATTCTCCACATCAAAAAGAACAGTCCAGATCCCTCCGTTTTAAATTGAGCTCGGAGAGCATTTGCATATTGCCCATTGGGACTTCCAAAATACAGCATTTACGACTCATTTCGGAAAATATTTTCAACGATTTTCCACGAGAAGGGAATTTTTCATCTCTCAATATTAGTCAGAAAGTGTTTTTCGTTTTGCTCTAAACTTTGCTACTTTACTCCTTGATTCATCCACGAAGGTAACATCACCTTCGCAGCTAACCTGGCCAGTCCCCACAAAATCGTATGTTTTCCTCTATAGCAAGGCGGTGGCATAGTGGTATTTTCACTGTTACTGTCATTACTAATCGATTGACCCCAGGAAAGATCAGGGGACCGCTGTTCAATCCCACCATGACAAATGATATTTGTATTGATTAAAACAATCAGGGAATTAAAATTCTAATGATGTCACTAAAACCATAATCAATTTTTCTGAAAATGAATCTGGTTCAATAATGCCCCTTAGGAAATGAAATCAGTTGACCTTACCTGCTCTGACCTACATGTGACTTCTGCAATGTAGGGGAGGGGGCGGTATGCTAGCACTGGTTAGCACTGCGGCTTCACAGCGCAAGGGACCCGAGATGATTCCCGGCTAGGATCACTGTCTATATGGAGTTTGCATGTTCTCCCCGTGTCTGCGCGGGTTTCCTCAAACATTCTGAAAGGCGTGCTGGTCAGGTGCATTGACCTGAACCCGGCGTCGGACTGTGGTGACGAGGGGAATTTCACAGTAAATTCATTGCAGTGTTAATATAAGCCTCACTTGAGACTAATAAATAAATTTTTACTTTTGGTTAGTCCTCTCTGAGAACTAACACTCAACCACTCAAAGAGATGTACATCCCTTCGCAATCTGCAAGGAGTTTGTGAGAACGGGGATTATCTGCAACTCAACAGCTTTTTGTGGTCAAATCGATATAACAACCTAAAAATCTCTCGGTACCTATTTATTCTCCTAACTAACAGTAAACAGACTAACTGAATCATTATCAAACCTAATAAATACCATTCTAATGGACTATTATTCCGATAATTACAGTTGCCACTTATAAACAGAAACAAATAATTTTAGGCACAGTCAAAATGCAATCAGGTCTCTCGTCTTCCTCTTCCTGTCTTTGCTGACTTTTTCTATGTTCTATTCTTCTGTTATTCTCTTGCTACCTTTATGATTGAGATGAGGCTTTTTTAAGGTATCAATGTGGCTGTTACACTGGCAGAAAGTTACTGTCTGTGTGTGTCTCGCTCTTTATAGCTGTCAGTTCAGTGGCAGTCGCTGGCAGGAAGTCTTTATCTGGCACTTTGGAGCTGGGAGTTACTTTTATACCACTGATGACATATCAAAACTAGCACAATATGATTGGTTTACAGTTCAACAAAGCATCAAATTCACGTCTGATGGGCTGCCACCATCAAAATGACTTTCAAATTGTTCGGTTAAAATTCTAAAACATGTTCTCATTCAAATGCCTAAGGACAGTTATCAAAGTAACCCTGTTGTTTTTACCCCTGATACATTGTTTCAGTCTCTACCGGATGCACCTGCAGCTCTTCAGTACAAAATAAAACCACTCTTTCAACAGAACATTTTGCAATGCTTAGCGTTTTTACATTTTTTTTCCAATTTTACAAACACGAACTTCGCAACCACCCTGATCCACGACAGTGACATTGACTCACAAATGCCCTCTGAAATTAAGGTCATTGAGAAATGGGCAATAAATGCCGACCATGGCAGTGACACCCACATCCCATAAATGAACAAAAATACTTACGTTTAAATTTTCTAGACTATAGAATTCAGAATGAACCCACTCCACACGTCCAAATACAAGAACTGCTTGTTCACAGCATCACAATGGGCCGTCTTGCTCGTGTAAGTTCTACCAATGGGTGATTCATCAAACAAACACTTCTGACCTTCTGATTGCAGCTTTAAATTATTTGCGTTTAGATAATTAATCAAAATATTCTAGAATGCTTCAATTTTAACAGTTTACAAAAAAGAGAATACGTGAAAAATCACCAATCACTTGTATTCTAACCTGTCTTTTATCTCCAGAAACATAAGCATAAAATACAGGTAAACGTCAGTTAGTCTGACAGTTGTTGTGGAGTAAAAACAAGTTCCAACGTTTCGGGTTTGAAAAAAAAACGTTGTCAGAACTGTCATTTAATATTTTTGCTTCAGATTGTAGCCTCCACGCTGATTTGATATTACATTATCTCCAGACCTCAAACATCATGATTTGTTATCCCTCGCTTCCTTTTTCATCCATTTCTTTTGTCACAAATACAGTCAAATTGCTGATCTTACTTGAACTTGCTGAATAATATTACTCACCAAATTTTCGAGTGAAGAGTTCTGGAAAATCTGTGCTCACTCAAGCTGACCTTTGTTCGTTAGCAGAAGCATGTTTTGTTTAATAGAAGGGTTTTTATACAGTGTTCCTCAGAGACATGAAAACTATAAAGTAGAGAGCAATTGGGAAGTGCTGATGCCAAAAAGGACATGGATTTGCATGCACCTGAGTCACTGAAACCTAGGGAAAAAGGGCACAGCAAGTAATGGAAATTTATGAAATATGTTATCTTTACGGCAAGATCATTTGAGAATGGGGGTCATCACTGAGCTGTTTCTAGAAAACATGTGGAAAAGTGCACTCAACTTTGGACGCATGACCAAAATAAATCGGGCGTGCCAATGAGGGACTGGCAGGAACATTACAAGGCCTTTATTATTTGGGCTCCTTTTTTATTGTCCAAAAAGACATATAGTCAGACTGAACCTCCATCCCACAGCTTTTAAAGGAATGAAAGGTTATTCTACGGAAACACGGTCCATTATGCCAAGGTTCAAGATGGTCGATTCAGGCAGGATGTTTCTCTTAACTGGGAGTCTTGAGTCATGGGATATTATCTCAGAATTACAAGAATTAAAGACTGAGCTGAGAAGAAACTATTCACTCAGTATATTTAGTCATTTGTATTTGCTTACCACAGAGTGTTGCAGTCAGTCACCCAGTAGGTTGAAAACAGTGCATGCTCGATTTCAAGATAGCCAATAAATAAAGCGATAAGTAGACATTGGCCCGAATCTTATGCCTCCTCCAACCACCCTCGCCCGACCCCTCCGCCCCCCCCCCCCACCCCCCGCCCTCCCCCCGCCCCTAAATCCTCCATGGCCGCCACGGGAATCGGAGCGTGCTACGGGTTATCCGTTGTGACGTCGGACGGGATTTATGGTTATGGAAGAGGAAAGCTGATACCTTCCATTTGAAAGTTTCGTTAGGTTAAATCATCAGCAATGATCCAAAAGAGTTGTGCAACAAGCTGGGGGAGAACTCTAGCATAATTCAGGCTCCCATGTCTCTAAGTGAATCGGTTGAATTGACGATATGCCACAAAAAATAAATATGGACACTGCAGTGAAAAAAGTTCATTAAATTGTAAATGACAATAATCTAATAGCTAATATATATAACTGTATATTTCATTTCACCAATTTTACTGTTTTTTTAAGAATTACAGATAACGCCGTTCTTGACTCTTCCATCGTTCGAAAGTAGCTATAGAACTCACTAAATATGAAAATTATCTTAACGCGATCATCTGTGTTTGTTAAATTAAATCTGTGACTGACAATCTTTAAAGGCAACCTGAAACGCTATTGCAGTCAAATTACCGTTCTTGTGTAAACTATATGCGTTCAGTTCCTTTTAAGAGGATGGAAATTTTAAAATAGAAATTAAGGAGAATCGCTAAGTACGCTCCGAAGATACAAATCCAATTATTCTTGTCAGTGGATCTTATGTCCCAATAAATTGTGAGTTTGAATTCTTCGAATCCACGCGGTTGGACTAATTGCATAATTGAAAATGTATTGAAGTTGATTATTCCTGCAGTGATATAAAATAAAGCATCGACACTATTCAAACAGGGTCGTTGCCTCAAACTAAACTGACATCACTCAACTGTACTTGTTGGATATCATTCATAAAGAATAATGAAGAAAAGAGGGAGTATGTATATAATCTCTCTTTCCTGGATAATGCTGCTTGTATAGTTAACATTGTCTTGTATGTACCACAGTGGCTGTGTGAATGACTCTCTCTGACCGGTGCGTTTTTCGTATTGCCCAAATGAATGTGATCAAGCTTAATTTGAAATCAAAGTGATGCAAGAAATGTATTATCATTCCTCGCGTCAATGGTTTCCCTTTGTTTAGTTTTGATGCTCCAATTTTAGTAACTTTGAGCCAGTCAGTATATAATGAGTGATTTGTAAATGTCAAAGAGGATATCACCATTCGGGTAGAAAGCAATATGCAAAATGTAGTGGTCAACAACATGGGTATATCAACAGACACCATTAGGTAGTCGGTAGCGTTTCATTGTCTACTGTAATGGAGGGATTGCATTTAGCCGAGTGAGATTGGGCACGGGTATTTCGTAAACTGCCTCTTTAGAAGTGCCTTGACATGCATCATGCTGCTGGGTTGTTTGAATCAACTTACAGCCAGGACAACAAAATTAATTGTGAGAAACACTATTTTTTTTTGTTTTCAATAGAAAATCATTCCAGAGTAAAATTGGATATCTTTATCTCATCAGATTAGTCGCACAAATCCCGTCAGTTTTCCCGCAGGCGGGTTTGGTTCAACTAGACAGAACAATTCCACAAGTGTGCAAAGCCAAAAGGAAGACATACACGATCAAAATGTTTTCTGCCGTTAATGGCATAAACCAAATGAAGCCAGAATCATATAAAAAATCGGTTGTTTTTTTATCATGTAAATTCGGACTTCGCATATAGAAACGCAAATATATACAGTAAACTGTTGTTTAAAATATTCACCTGCAAACGTTGCAATAATTATAGTCTTGCATTGATCTCTCCATGTTCATCAATCCCAGACAACGGATTTCACTTGGATTATCACGAAGCCCGTTAAAACTGAATTAGAATTCTATAATTGCTTCATTTTATATCCTGGTTTATTCGTTTTGCTCATTATATGTATTACGAATTATTTGCACACCGAATGCTGAAAATCAGGTGTTATTATTTTCAATTACGAAGTTAATAAGTTATGATTGCTGCACAACGAGTCTGACTTTTATGGGCACATGAATGTATTATCCAATTGAATCACCTGATTATATAATTATCCTATTAAAAGTAGTAGATGATGTGAATACGTTCTGGGACAATCATCAATATCAGTCACGAGCCAAATAATATTTTGTAGCTCCTGCTCTGCCCAAAAATTCAGAAACTACAAACTGTCGTGAATGTAGTCCAATCCATCACACAAACCATCCATTGACTCAGTCTACACTTCCCGCTGCCTCAGAAAAGCAGCCAGCACAATTAAGCACCCCACACACCCCGGAAATTCTCTCTTCCACTTTCATCCCTGGGGAGAAACTTACAAAAGTCTGAGGTCACGTACCAACCGACTCAAGAACCGTTATTTCCCTGCCGCCGTTAGACTTTTGAATGGACCTACCTTGCATTTTGTTGATATTTCTCTGCTCCCGAGCTATGACTGTAACACTACATTCTGCACTCTCTTGTTTCCTTTTCTATGAACGGTATCCTTTGTATGTATAGTGCGCAAGAAATAATACTTTTCACTGTATGCTAATACATGTGACAATAATAAATCAAATTAAATCAAATAAATCAAAATTTAACCAAAGGTGTCATATCGCTCACGCATTTACGTTATAAAAATATCAAGTTTCTTTACGCGTTTTCATCAGCAGTTGTTGGTACCATTCCCAGCATTTTGATGGCAGTATTAATTTTACAGTTATAGTTACAGTGGAAATTCTCGTCGCATCTTAACCTGTCTCCTCCTGTCTGCACATTTCGTAAGTTTCCTTCCATTTTCTACGTTAGTCTTGCAATTCTTCATAATGTATCATCTTTGTTCTTTGAGTACGAGCCATACACGTCATTCACAACCATCTGTACCTTTAACACTTGATTAGCTGTAAAGACTCACATTGCAATCATTATTCATGTAAATTGAGTTTGTGTCATTGTGCCCTGTCAAATTGTCGGACGACAAACTTCAACCAGATGAAATCGAAGTTCTTAGCCAAGGGGTCAGTTTTAGCCCGACCACCAAAATGGACCCCATGTGTCTTGCAGCAGACACAGAGGAATTCATCAGGCGAATGAGGCTGCGGGAGTTCTTCGATAAACCCCAAGAGGCCAACAGCGAACACAATGAGAGAGCCAATGAACTGGAACAGCCCACAGAGAGATCCGCAGTGCATCTGAAGAGGAAACAGTCTAATTGGACTCCTCCGGAAGGCCGCTGCCCTCGACTTGACATGTATGCCCAAGCCATCAGGAGGTGCATCAAAACCAAATTCATCAGCCGCACTCACAAGACAGAGCCGAACATCACCCAACCACAGTGCAACGCCATCCACGCTCTCAAGAACAACCGCAACATTGTCATCAAACCAGCAGACAAAGGAGGGGCCACCGTCATTTTGAACAGAACGGATTACTGCAAAGAAATGTACCGACAACTGAACAACGAGGAACACTACAGACAGTTACCCGCAGATCGGACCAAATAACACACCCGTCAACTCAGCACTCTGATCAAGACTTTGGATCCGGACCTTCAGAACACCCTCCGTGCTCTCAGCCCACGTACTCCCCGCGTTGGAGATCTCTACTACCTCCCGAAGATACACGAGGCAAACACACCCAGCTGTCCCATCGTAACAGGCAATGGGACCCTGTGTGAGAACCTCTCCGGCTATGTCGTGGACAAAATGAAACCCAGTGTACAAAGAATCCCCAGCTTTTGTCGCGACACTACAGACTTTCTGTTTGGGGAGCACTTCAGCGGTCACGGGCATTCAGCCTTTGATCTCCGGGTAAGCCTTCTCCAAGGCGGCCTTCACGACACGCGACAGCGCAGAGTCGCTGAGCAGAGACTGATAGCCAGTTTCCGCAATCATGAGTACGGCCTCAACCAGGATATTGAGTTCATGTCACACTATCTGTAACTCCCACAACCTGCCTGGATGTGCAAAATCTCACTCGCTGTCCTGTCTGGAGACAATACACATCTCTTTAACCTGTGCTTAATGCTTCCTCCACTCATATTGTCTGTACCGTTAAGACTTGATTAGCTGTAAAGACTCACATTCCAATCATTATTCATGTAAATTGAGTTTGTGTGTTTGTGCGCTGTTTGTAATCAGAACTCCCACCCACCTGACCAAGGCTCAGACTGTTCCGAAAGCTAGTGGCTTTTGCTATCAAATAAACCTGTTGGACTTTAAACTGGTGTTGTCAGACTTCTTATCATAATTGTTTACACCGGCAACATAGCGATGAATACCCATGAATATATTAGAATGCTTGTTTTATGGCCAACGTTGCCTTGGGAGGCAGCATCCATAGCAGGGGATGCATTTTGCTGGTAACCTCTGCTTACCACGGTGGGAAAGGACAAAACAAAATCTAAATACTGCTGCCATATAAATTGCAAAAGTTGTGCTATGGAAATGCTGAGAGTGACTGACAGGAAGAACGGATTAACATCTGTTTAGTCAAGCGCCAATAATATTGGTGTATTCAGTTGGACCTACCTTCATGGACATGGACAGTTGAAAGAACAGAGATATCGTTTCACATTCTAATGGATCGGAAATGTTGAGAGCAACACACATATCGAGTTTTAAGAGCAGGACATGCTAGACAAAACCAAAATTGGTCTGGGAGCCTTGCGGGAGTGATGGAGGGTGAAGACGTCGGGTATCATGTGATATTCTTGCAGAACTGCCGTCAACGTGGCTTCTTGTATCAATAACACGATTAGTTATGCATTGAAGTAAATCTTAAGTTGTTAAAAATAAAGGCAAGCAGCTTCATCAGAATCTAAAGGGACTAAGGCGGAGATATATTTCTTGTCACATACATGCAAGGCCATCTACGCTGAAAAAATCTCTCAGATTAGAACTCATCGACCTGCCATACGAGCGCATATCGTGCTTCTGATTATTTGAGTCTGCTTCTCACCATGATGATCAGAATTAAAGTCATTGTGGCGCATGGAACAGGTCAACCTATGGAGAACCAGTCGACTGTTAATTGTCTTGTTATTATCTCTATAAATACTGACTTAAAGAGGTCTTGCAAACTATCCAGATTTAAACAATTAATTGCAGAGTTATTTCATCAGGTCATCTCCAAATCTTCCCAAAGCAACAACATTTCTGCACAATCTTGTCACCGTTCATCCATGGCACAGTACCCATCTAAAACCTTGCATTCTAATCCCTAATAATTCACGCACCTTCCACCTCACAGTTCTACCCCGTCACCCAAATGCCAACCACCAACTTGCGACGCTACTCAGTTGCTAACTCCACCGCCTATCTTCGCACATTTACTATTATTTCTAGCTTTGCATCCAAACGCCCCAACCACCTACCACATAGACAATTTACGTCCTCGTCTGCATACCAGTAGCAATCGCCCACTTAATGATCTTATTCACTTGAAACATCTATCAAAGACATCTACTTATTTTATCAAGTACTCTACCAACTTACTCTTACTTCAGCCTTCTCTCCTCTGTAATACCACATCTATGAACTCGCTGATCTATTCACGCATTGGCCAATCACTGGTAATCATCAGGATACGCAGAACAAAACCCAGGATCAATATAAGCCTGCCGTACAGCAGCCACTTCTGCAACATTGAGGCGTTTCCTGCTTTCCTGCTGCAGCTCCACTGAAGCGATGGAACGTGGTGAGTGATGCTGCCTTTCAGATTTCTAAGAAAGCTACGCACGGACGACCAATCAAGGAAATGTATCTCGCCAGTGTTTTATTTGAGCATAACTGCAATCCAACAATGACTGAGACGATTCTCAACATGGCAGGCAGAGGAAGTTCATTAGATTCAGTATTATGCTGAGCGTTAGTCCGTGCAAATTATTTACTGAAGTGGCCAGGTTAATCTAACCTCAGTGATCAATTAGCAACAGTGGTTTCATTTAGAATGTTGATATTTCTTACGTGATAGTTGTCTGCAGCATCAGCAAAGATCAGTAGGATATTCCCCAGTGTGCTCAAATCGAATTGATGACCTTAGCTACATCAATGGGAGAAATGCAACCAGCCAGCAAAGTCAAAAATAGAAATAAAAATCGGGCAAATGGCATTCCGTTGAAGACTTCAATGCGGGCTGACCATTATTCAAATCAATAATCCATGTGTCTATACTGCGGATTTGGCTTGTGTAAATGAAATTAATTCCCTCGAACTTCAGCATGCTTCTATCGTAAATATCTTTGAGAAAGGAGTTAGCCCACGTTATCGTGAAACCTATACGTTAACTCACTGAAGAAATGTTTTCGGTTGCAGTCGGTAGATTGAAACTTTCTGGACGTATGTCCGGCATGGCATTAATTTCAAGCAAGTCTAAAAATAATGTCCCGAGAGACTGTTGGAAATCGGCTGTTTCCCAGAATGATAATAAATGTATTGTCAGTATCTGTGGACTTAATTATGAGAGGCATTATGCCTGCAAATCGGTAAAAAAGTAGAAACTATTGTCAGAATGAAGGGTTGACTGTGGATGAGCAGGTTCATGTCAATGAGGAATAGATATCTTGGTGACATTGAGGCAAAGATGGAAGTGACTTTAAACAACAAGCTTCAAGGAAGAAAGAGTGAATCATCAGACAGGAGAGGCAGTAATTCAGGACCATAATAATGCATGTGAGAATAACTTATAATATAATCGATTCAGTTATGGCACCAAGATCCGGTTGCCACGTGTCTATTTAGGATCATCAGTACTTGCAGATGTTGCATCTGATAATCTGACCAAGCATGCTTAGTTACCTATGTATTATCCTTCCGCATTTTCCACATTCCTAATCAAGTAAAGCTTGAATGTTATTCTTAGTTGCTAATAAAATTGGTTCTATTCTCATCGACTCGTGGCCATTTTATACCATACTTGGTACAGAACATATGGAGTTATTTATCAGTTATTTTTTTGCAAACATTTATAGAAAGGCACACCACCTTGTACACAGAGTTGACAAGCAGGGGAAATGTGGGGCAGAGTAGGGATCGACACTGACATCGCCTCCAAATTTTTTGTCATGAATTTCGATGGTGGTCAATTTAGATTTCATCAAAGTAAATATCCGGTTCAGAAACCTCTGTCATTGCACCAAAGGATCCGTCTCTGTATTTACTTTTCAAATGCCGCGTGTTTTCTCGGGAAACTCTGTATAATTCAGAAACTTTAGTAAAGGAATCATTCAATGCTGTAGTGAAACATTATATTGAAAATGGATACCAAGACGGTGAATCAGTCTGGATGGAAAGAGCAAATAGAAAGATAAGTACATTCCTGGTGGGAGTAATCTATACTCCAAACAATAGTTTTACAGTAGGACGAGGTATAAGCCATGAAATGTGAGGGTTTGGAAGTAAGGCATGCCAACAACAATCATTTGTGTTCTTAATTAGTATACATACCGGATTAAGCACATTGGTAAGGGTAACCTCGAGGGGGAAGTCATAAATTAGAATGGGTTTCTTGGAACAGCGTGGTGCGCACAAACAAGCGTTCATGATATTTTGTATTTAGTCCTCTCCTCTGTTGGAATTACTTAACAATATTCCATGATATTTTACGGATGATCCTATCGGGAGAAGGATAGGATCCCGATAGGATCCTATCCTTCTTGGATTTCCCATTCAGTTTGATGGCAATAAACTTATGTTCCACACGTGGTCTGGTTTAAAAAACATGGTATACAGATATGAAGGCAAATGTTCCCACATTGAATTGCGAAAAAATCCTAAAAGGCTGGGCAGTTTAAGAGCAGTGGCAGATATTTAAGGCCATGTTCAATTCCTCCCAACTTAAATATGGTGCACAGAGGAAGAAATATTCTAACATGGGAAAATGCATGCAAAGCAATACGTGGAATTGAAAGATAATATAAAGGCAAAAGAGAAAGGCCTATTATAGTACACAGATCAGTGACAGTCTGCTGAATTCAGAAACATTTAAATAGCCAATAGGTTTTAAAACATGAATGAATTGTTCAAAGCAAAGTAATGAAATTATTTTTGCACAAATATTCTATAAGTTTATTAGAAAGAAAGAAAAATAGTAACAGCTAACGTTGCTCGCTTACAGGACGAGACTGCGGAATTAATAATGCAGAATACAGAAATGACACCAACACGAATTCAGTAATTTACCTCGGTTTTCCATGTGTAGGGCACTGGAATCTTTCTAATAATGCTTCCAAGATTGTTGAAAAGGATCAACTTAAAATAATCGCCACCATTAGTGTTAAAGCACTGAGCTAACAATCAGATGAAATCTGACATGTCCTCATAGCCTGACGGCCGGCATTCTAGAGTCTTAATGGAAGAGGCAGATGAACAGTGGAAATTCTGATATTACAAACAATCCAAAGGGTTCAGGGAAGGTTCGAGTGGGTTGGAAAAATAACTGCCGTAGCCCGTCTGTTCAGAAAGGAAGAAAGGCAGAAAAGGGGAATATAGGCTAGTTAGCTTAATGTCTATTGTTGAGAAGTTGTTGGAATTAATTGTGAAGAAGGAGTAACAGATATTTGAAATGTCAAATCCATCAGCATCACCGTGGTTTTACGATGTGTAAGTTTTGTTGGACTAATTTGATAAAGTTCTTTGTAGACGTAACAAGAAAAGCGGATAATGGGGATCTCGATGATGTACTCTTTCTCGACTTCTGGAACATACTTTTGAATCATGAAATGAAAAAAATGCAAATGCATAGGTTAGACGAGTCCTTGCAAAATTGGCAGATCTAATGTAACGGGAATACCCGTAGAGTTGTCTGTTATGTTCAGATTAATATAAAACATACTTATTACTGAAAAGGAGAGAAAATCCTGTGATGGTACTGTACAATTTTGATATATTATGTGGGTAACGTGGAGTGATTTTTAGAGGCAGTGTTTTGCTACATGGGTCGATTTGCCTGGTAAACTGGCAACGCATGATAAGAATGCAAGCTAATGACTGATTGTAGCCAGGATTGTGTTACTTCGTTCAGTTAATTGACCTGTTTTTTATTTAGGTTCTCTTGAGATTTTGGATGACATGTGCAGAGTCATGTGAATTTTTTATCAGGATGGTTGACGGAAACGATTCATGTGATTAGTGCACCATGCTAAGCTTGCACGAAAGCCAGACTGATTTTCATGTTGAAATAGAAGTAGCTGTTGCCTCGGCTTGCGAGAAGAATTATCTCTCTTTCTCTCTCTGCTGAGGAATTTCGGAAGCTTTACAACTGCTAACCGAAGGCAAACAATTATGCCTGCGTTTTACAAACTAATTTTAATGGAGAGGTTTAAATCTATAAGAGAAATAACGTTGAATTTGTATACATAGTAATAGCTTATGACTTTAGACTTCTTTTTTTCTCGTCATGTTGAAGAACTGCTCAATTGTTGAAGGTTAAGGTAATTCGCTTTGCATAGTTAAATTGTGTGGTTAATTACAATGTGTTTTCATAACATCTTCCTAGTGTGTCAGTAGTATTGCGCCTGGAGTGGAAGCTCTTATTCTCACCCTAATGTCAAAACCTAAAGTTGTTATGGTCTAGTCTGACTGCATAATAAACCTTGGGATGCCGAATCTTTTACTTTAACACTTCAAAATATTTTGTTAGACATGCGGGTGTCCTTCAGCATGTATCAAAAGAGCAGCAGATAATAAGGAAACTAAATGGATAATCTGCTAATTGAATGCAGTACAGAAATATGGATTGCTGTTGCAACGTTAAATGACATTGCGAGACCGCATCTCGAATTCTATGCACAGTTTATGTCCTCTTATTTGAGTAAAGTTATGAATGCATTTGAGGTGTTTCGAAAAAAAAATGCTTGTTCGATTAATTCCACGGTTGAAGTACTTGCCATATGAAGAAAAATCAACAGTATAAGTCGGTAGTCGGTGGATTTTAGAATTCAGAGAGGAAATCTACATATGATGCTGATGGATGTTTCGTTTGCTGGCTATTCCAGAATGATAGGCCATAGTTTTAGGATGGCAGATTTAAAACAGAAGCGACAAAGAATTTCTCCATTCACATGATTGTTAATCTGTTTCATTCTGCACTGCAGAACGCAATGAATGTAGGAACACTAAGGAGGAGGTTATGCTGCTCTTTATTTATTATCGTGTTGAACAATTATGGGAAGCGGAAACGAATGTAAAAATAAAGCGAGATCAAAGCAATAACAATATTACTTAATGGTGGTGAAGGCTCCAGGGAATTACGGGTACATTCCTCTCCTTTTTCTGTTAATATCTTCTTGGCCAGGGTGCAGTGTACCCGTCCGTGCTGCAACATTGCTTCAAAATGACAATATATTGTTCAACTAAATAATGCTGACATTTTGAATTGCATTTTACATTAATCTTTTTCATGTTTTATTCCCCTTTTGTTCACCATGTTGTTCTCAATTTTTCCAGTTGCATTATTTGCTGAAAGACATCCGGATCGTATTCTAAAGCATTTGTTAACACCCAACTGCCCGAAAAATTATCATTCTTCTGTTCTTCAAAACGACAGGATCAAATAATATTTTAAAAATACTTTCAAAAAATATGTTAGCAATTCCTTTCTACGATTTCCACAAAATCTCAGTAGGTTGGACAGCAACTGTGGACACCTGAACCAAAAACAGGAACTGCTGAATATCTCAGCAAGTTTCAGATGCTGTAATTTGTCTTAATTTGACAAGCTTGCTCTAGATCATTTTAGACTGTAGATAATTATCAACCTCATGGCTGTTACTCTTGATGTGCAATATAAACAAGAGAGATAAATGATTTAATGTGTAAAATGAAAGAGTAAGACTGATTAGTTCTTACAAGTTTCCATAATAATTGCAATGGCAACCATTACAGAGCTTTATATACTTCAGACTTATAACTAACAGAATGTCTCCAACCTCATATCGTAGAAGTAAACAGCACTGATAAAGGCACTTCGATCCATCACGTCTGTGGCAGTGAAAGACAAATCATCGAATTACTCCACTCCCATTTTCCAGCAGTTGACCCACAGCCTTATACGCCTTAACATCGCAAGTGTACATCTAAATAGCTCTAAACTTTACGAGGGCAAGTATCTCCATCAACCTTTCAAGCAGTTAATTCCAGAAACCCACCAGCTTTGGCTGCAAAGAATTTTCCTCACATCCCCACTAATCCTCTTTGCCCTCTCTATTTAATCTGTCCCCCTTTGTCATTGATACCTTAACAAGAATGAACATTTATTCCAATCTACTCTATCCAGGACTCTCCCGATTTCATATACGTCATTCATACCGCCCTCTGCTCCAAGGAAGGCAGACCCTATATTTCGAATGCGCTTGAAATGCGAATTGTCCAGCCCAAGCTCGTGCTAGTAAATCTCCTCGGCAACATTTGCAATGCGATGACTTTCCTTCTATAATATGTATTGAAGAACTCCACGGAATAATCAAGCTGTAGCGTGAGCATCATTCCCTACCTTGAGGCATACAGTCTCTGTTCTTAAACACAGATGCCTCACGTTATAAATACATTGCATTGTTAAGTACTTTATTCACTTCCCCAGCAACCTCAAGTAACTGGGGTACAAGCATGCCAAGTCCCTGTGAACTCCCTGCTTCCCAGATTTCGTCCATTCATCTGGTATTCAATTGTCTTGTTTGCCCTGCCCAATTGCATCACCTTACACTTATCCGGATTGAATTCCATCCTCCAATAATGAGCTCACCTTTGCAGTCCATTTATATCCTCCCTTAATTTAAGGCTATACCCTTTATTATTTGTCACTCACACCAAAAATTCTATATCATCTGCGAATTAGGTCAATCTTCCTACATCCACATCCCTGCGGTACCACACTGGACACAGTATTCCTGTGAAAAAAACACAAATTCCTCTCGAACATCACCCTCAGCTACCTGCCACTCGGCAAATCTGGGCCGAATGTAAATTCCCATGGATACCATTGCTTATTGCCTTCTCCATCAGTCTCCCATGATGGAGGTCCCCAAAAGCCTTGCTGAACTCCATTTGAACTATGTCAAATGCATTATGTTCTTCGACACAACTTGCCACTTCTTCGAAAAGTTCAGACATGATCTCCCCTGAACAAAACCATGCTGAGTGTTTTTCATAAATCCCCACCTCTGCAGATGGAGATATTGTTTTTCTTAGAATTCCACCCAATACTTTCCCAACCCAGTATTTAGACTGACTGACGTGTAGGTTCCTGCTTCATTCTTTTCCCCCAGTAGACTAATTATAGTTCAGTGGCTGTTGTCTAATATTCCAGTAACTCTCCTCTGGCCAGAGAGGAATTCAACATTATTTTTCCAGCACCCCTGCCAATTTTTCACTTCAATCGGTCAACAGTTTCCAATATGTTTCAGCAGGCCCTGGAGTTTTGTTCGGTCTTAAGCCTGCCGGACTACACACTACCACCCATATGTTCATATTGATTACTTTAATTGTAACGTAGCCCTCCTCCATGTTTACTGTACCAGCATTGTCGATCATACTAGTTGAATACCAACACAATTTATTCAGTTATAACACTATCTACATCCTGCGACACCACGCATAAATTAACACTGCTGAACTTAAAAACCTGAGTTAACCTCTTACCCTTCATGCGTTATAAAGCAATTTAGGATTTGACTGAATTTTAATTACCAGTATAATTTCAGATATCGTTTTTGCTCACATGATTTTATTTTTAAAAATTTAATCTTGCATATTATATTCTGCTCTAGGGCTCAATGTCTGTCACGAAACCCGCAATGCTGGATGTCCCACGATATTCAGGGTTCATTGGATATGTTAGTCCAACTTTCCATTTATAAAGTCCAACTTTATAAATGGAACATAATGATCCTGCCTTCTCCCTATATCCTTCCTGAAGGTGTTCTACTGTTCTGTCACTGACTGAGCTAAAAATAAAGTATTTATTCCAAAATAACTCTGACCAAATTATATCTTAAGACAGTAATTTGAAGGCATTGAGCATTATTCCAAGCTTCTGGGTCATTCCAACGGATGGCAAAATAAAGGCAAAAAACAAAACAAATCATTGCATATGAGGTTCCAAAGGTTAAAAACGTCAAAAGCGTAAGAGGGAATATATGAACCAGAAAATGAAGCTAAAGACTGACAAAAAAACCGGTAAAGGGACCATATGTGTTTCTCAACGAGCAGATATTTTAAGTGCGTCGATTAACAGCCCAACATGACGAAATATCTGGAGCCACAGTAAGGGCTGTTTAGATAATGCTGTGGTAAAGCATACAACGAATGGCGAACAGTGACATAGTGTTAGCTCTGATATCTCAAATCTCCAGCTATCCAGGTACAATTCTGGCCTTGGATCACTGACCGCGTGAACTTTTCAACTTCTCCCCATGATTGCACGGGTTTCATGGAGTTCCCACAGTCTAAAGATGTCCGGGTTAGGAGGATTTGCCATGCTATATATTGCATTTCTGTGTCA